>NW_023664038.1:0-14258 GCF_015228065.2 Penaeus monodon | reverse complement strand
GCCACACCTGCGCAGTAATATTGACAGTTAAGAAGAAACAAGATGATGATGATGATAATACTTTAACGATAACAATAGCAGCAATAATCACGATAATAATAACAGTTGCACTGGTAGTAAAGTAAATGTAATAGAATAATAATGATATTAATATTACAACTACATCATCACCACCATTGGGGCGATAGTGCCTATGGGTGCGCATTTACCATTCACTACCAGCCACGGGGGTACCTCATGGTGAGTCCAGGCAGGCCCTCGGCTCATCTCTAGCTCTTCGCAGACAACCTGATGGGCAGGATCATCCACAGGAAAACGATCAAGGTGCCCATATAGCCTGGGTTGGAGGTCCCAAATAATGCATATACCAGGTCCTATGCCAGTCTCATGATGTAGCCGTCGGTTGGACACATGGTACTGTCATTTGTATTAAGGAGAGACTCTAAGGCACTAGATAGCATCCGGATTTTGCTACCGTACAGCAAAACTGGCAGAATAAAAGCCATGAAGATATGTAGTTTGGTCCTTCTGCACGCGTACCAACATCGCCAAATGCTCTTGTTGATTGAGTTGATGACTCTTGCAGCAAGACTAATCCGTCAACTGACTTCTTGGTCTGACAATCCAGGGACATAGACTATGCTACCAAGGTATGTTAAACTCTCTATAGCTTCAACGTGTTCACTACAACCATGTACCGACTGATTGGGTTCCCCTAATAGGTCCTGAATCTTGGTCTCGGTCCAGAAGACTTCTAGGCCCAATGGCTTTGCCTCATTACTAAATGCATCAAGAACCGCTACAGTGATTTCAGAGACTCCGAGAGAATATTAATTGATCATATCAAAGTATCAACAGCTAAGATCATTAGCAACAAATACCTTGATAGATGGAAATATTAAAATATTTAAAACTTTTACAAAACTGTCAATAAGTATCTTACAGATAACAATAAATATTATATTTAAAATTGAAGCATAAATTTTATTCTCTAAATATATAAAATTATTGCACAAACATGCATATCTAAATTTGATCGAAAATATTAATCTCCCTAAGGAAACTAATAAGACCTTCCAAGCCTCTCACACTACATTTTTCAGTGAATATGGGGGAGGCAAGTACATACGTCTTTGGTCTGAGAATGTTGCAAATCTTTCCAATACACCCCCCTAATGGAAGCTGCCTTGCCGCGGTGGGGGGGGCTTGAGGTCCCAATGATCCGGTGAGCTGGACCAGAGGCCTACCCATACTGGAGGGGTCACCAGTGAGGATGAGACAAAATGGCTTCCTGGTACACCAAGGCCTAAGAGAGGGGATGGTGCACCAACCCTGGTTCACTCCATCTTGGACCAGGGAGAACTCTCCCACGTGTGTTTGCCGTGCGTGGCATCCCCTATTACCAGGAGACAGGAGCCTGGAGGTTGAAGCGATGCTGCACGCTGCCACCCTGCAACTAGCGACACACCTCTTTATCCCCTTTATTCTGATTAGACGGGTGGCTTTGATCAAGGCCGGGTCAGTCAATCGACTGGTCAAATATGGCTAGTGTCAGGTCAGGCACTGTTAATCGGTGAGCACATTAGTCGCTGCACTTGCCCCCAGCAGTACTGTAAAAGTGGCTACGTAATATTTCCTCATTACCCCTGTGGCTGTTGGAAGTTTTAACCAACTATAGCTTCCCCTCGTTGGAGTCCTGGTAGTGGGGGGGTGAGGAATGAAGATTCAATTTGTATTAGTACTACGAATTTACAAAGATCCTAGCGTCTCTCCCTGACGACATATGCAATCCCCGACCATTTCCCTCTGGAACATCACATGTTGTCACTTTGGACCTGTCCAGCTCTTCCAAAGGGCAAGAATGAGAATCAAATGGTTCCCCGGGCTCCCAAACCAGTAAGAAGCGGAAAAGTCCTCGCTCATCCACTAAGGAAATCTTACCTGGTAATATGAAGTATTTCATATAGTATACCTATTAGTGAAGACCATTTCTGTGTAGCAATCATGGATCTTAGATATTTTTGAGTACCTCGGAAAATAGTTTTAGGTATGTCATGTGATCCTGCATCATCCCCACACGAGATGTAGGCCTAATAACTTGAGGTTTCGTCACAGACAGAGTGACCATGCTGCATGCGATATGCGACCATTCCTATGGCTCAAGTTTCTGTTCTCTTCACAAAATCCTCATTCAGTGTAATAGGTATCTGAGGAGAAATTGTAGAGAACTAGAGAATTTTAATGTAGTGCGTAAACGTTTTAGGAAGAAGGTTGATGGTTGCAACATCGACCCAGCCTTCTTCAACTTTAACACATTACCCTTCCAGAATGTTACGTTGCATGGTACCACTCAAGGTAAAGCTATAAATGTGCCTACCCTATGTGTTGCTCCACTGCCCAGGCTTATGGGCATAGAGCCAACTCTGCCATTTTCAAGAAATGGACAACCAAGAAGTATGTGTAAAGTGTGGTACAACAGACATCAGGTGATGACAACGTCCAGTCCAATATGCTGTTTCCTACTGCAAGAAGCTCATTGAAGCTTCTTCAAAGCAATGTAAAGGTACAGAAGTTTGACAAAGAAGTATTGATACTAAGGAGCAAGTACAAGTATTTGTTTGCACAGCCAGGTTAAATCCTTTGCTTCGGTTCTAGCCCATCCTCCTTCCCACTAACCCTTGCCTCCAGTGCTTCCTTACAGCACACACTCTGCCACTTCCTTTAAACCTCAGTCCCACACTTACCTGTAACTGCTTCTGGGAATTCCACCAGAAACGGAGTAGATTGAATGTGTATTGAGGAACTCTCTCGTCCCGAAGTGGCTCTGTTGTAGTCGTCTGTGGGCTCCAGAGGCCCTCAGTGTGATAGCTCCAGCTGCCACCACATCCACAGGGCCTAACGCTGCTAGGCAGAATGCCCCTGAAGCAAAGCAAAGCAAAGAAATCCTAACCTGTCAAAAGGAAGCCTGTGAACCTAGTTCCACGGTAAACAACTCAAAGATTCTCCCAAGACCTGAAAGGGACCGCCTAACCTTGCCACAGGTGCTGCCAAACACCTTATGACGAATAGTTTTGGAGACTGATACACTAATCCAATAGAACTGTCAGGGAATTCATGCACAATGGAAGACTGCAACATCTGATGCTTCATGAACCGTAATGCAGGTGCTTACAAGAGATTATGACGAGGGAAAATCATCCGATTTCCCAAGAGGATTCCAATTCAAGCCCATGATGGGACGTCCAGGATATTCCTTCCGGCCATCCACCTCAGACTACACTGCAGTGAAGTCTGTGAATAGCTTGCACGACCTACACTGTTTGCATCTATCTACTTCCTCCACATAATCTCACATAGATGATCGGAAGATGTACTGGCAGTTGCCTACATCCATTTCTACTCTTGGGAGACACTTTGTGCAAGCCTCGAGAAGAGCCTTGGAGTCCTTTTCTTAAGTAAGTAGATGTAGTTTTTACTGACAGTGACACTCCCACACATTTCCAAATTCAAAATGGGACATTTTCAATACAGACCTGTCACCTGATTCACAGTTTGACTTGCATGTCATGGACGACTTACATGGAAGTGACCACTTTTCTAATACTTTTGGAGGAGGTGGATGGTATTCCGCCACTGGATGAGAAAATGGCGACTTGGACATGCGGACTGAATCATTGAGATCACTGCAGTATTGCATGGATCTTTTGAATGATTTCCAGTGTGTTCAGATACTGTTATCACTTCACATCACGATTCACTCCTCTGAGCATCTACACTGCTCAAATTCTCCACTCTTTTGGGCTGAACGAACGACACCCAGTGTACCTTCTTCAGGTAGGACTGCGCGAACTTCCATACAACTTTCCATTTTTGCGCAAGTAGATGGAATCTGCTTGGCAACTCTGCCTTAAGACTACCACAGGAATGACGATATTTCATACCAATGATATCTCGCTGACCAAGAGCTCAGAATTCCTGTTGAACTTATTCAATAGGATCTATAGGAAGGGCACATGCCATCCACATGGAAGAGGCTATAATCAATCTGTTCCTAAACCTGACAAGATGCTTCCACACCAGTAATTACAGACCAATTTGTCTCACCAGCTGCATCTGCAAGCTGATTGATAAATGGTCCACTTCAGGTTGACGTGGCTGATATAAAAAGGAAATGTGTTGACCAATATTCAATATGGCTTTAGAAAATTGAGATCGACCACGATGCCTTGTGAGGATGGAAACTGCATACAAAATTTCCCTTTCGAAAAAAGTGACGTCACTGTAGCGTCTTCTTGACCTTGAAAAGGCCAAAGATCTATGGAAAAGCATGGCTACCTGAAGCGTATGACATTGTTTTAAAGGACATTACCTACCTTATCAAACCTCCTTGCGACAGGAATTTGGTTGGGTAGGAAACAGTTTCTTAACCTGGAAATCACTGGAAGGGGTCCCAAAAGGGGGAGTGTCTTAAGTGTACCCTGTTTCCATTGCTAAAATGACACGAAAAGGTTTTCCAAGGGGGGGTTCAGTAATGTATGTGGATGACTTTACCGTATGCTCAGGGGAATTTACGGGATGGCAAGGACACATAGACTGCAATAAATCTTTGTACGCGGGCAACACATCAGGGGTTTCAAATTTTCCCCAAGCAAGCCCATGGCTAACTTTCCACATTAGTGGAAAGTGTAAACTTCTCAGCCCAAAATTTTCGGAAGCATCAACGCCCTGTGGGTGTGTTGATCAGATCCCCATATACAAAGTGAAACCCAAATAGTACATAGTCATACTATGTACATACTCTTGGTCTGAAATGTTGCACATTTTTCCCACTACATGGCAACCTTTAATGGTTTGGGGCACACCACAAAATGCTTGACTTTTAGCCTCTCAGTCCTGAGTTAGTCTTGTTCCCCAATTTTGTCTTTTTTTAAAAAAAACTTGCTGGTCCCCCAAACGCCAAATCCCTCTAACTCTCGCATTTGTTTCTAGGTATGCCTCCATTTTTACTCTATCTATCCGAAACAACTCCTGATCTGAGTTTCAGGTCGGTGTTGGAGAAAAAAACTGCACCAAAAAGTGAGTGGCAGCTCCCTTTGGGCCCTTTCTGATCACTCGCTCTTCCCACTGATCCAAATTGCTGGCCCCCAAAAATAGGTGTCTTTTTACGTGTTGACATCAATGCAAGCCAGTCTTAAACCCCCCTCCATTGGATGTGATATTTTAAACCTTGCTTGCAAGGCACTACATAGTCACAATATAACAACAGAATGGTTGTAAGATCTCTAGTCTTTAACGGCAAGGATGGCATGTAACTCTGCAGTGGGCTTCTGGGAAAAGACCCCAGATGAGTTTTCCCTTTCTGCTCCTGCTGCAAACCCCACACCATTTTCAGTTTTCAAACCATCTGTAATATTGGTCTGATCCTTGCTACTTAGAAATGTGTGAAAAAATCTCTCTCTGATTCTGCTTCAGATCCCCCCCCCCTTTTCTAAATTTCCCGGAAAACCCGCTCGACTTGATTGAAAGGGGGGGAATTGGTGATTTCCAACACCCAAACCTTTAAGGGGAACTTAAATAAGCTCGCACAAGTTTCCCTCATTCCCCTACCATAGGTTTGGCTATCCTAAAGGGTGTTAAAAACTAATCGGATGTAGGAGCCCCGGAATCTTTTGTAGTCTCATGTAGTAAATCAGGTTCATGTAGTCCAGAAATAAGAAAGAGGTGGTTCCCCACTTAGTCATGAAAGCCCCAACAGCAACCAAAAAAAAACCACCAAACCCCCAAAACAAAAACAAAAAAACATCCTAATAAAGCTTCTTGAAAAGCGTCGGAAAAGCCGTAAAACGTTGTGCGCTACACCCCAAGATAAATTGAAAAAACCCCCAAAAAACCAAGCGTTTTTGTACCTTCCTTTTAACTGTTTGAGTGAGGCCCCCTGAAAGTACTTCACCTCTTGGACAATTTTGCAGTGGGTTTGTGCCAAATAGGGGGAAGGAGGGAAACTTTCCTCATTTGTGGAAATGTATGCCAGGGTCTTGCTTGGAGAAAAATTTGAACCCATGATGTGTTGCCCACTCTCAGCATACAGGGACCCCACAGAGCTTCATTATGAACCGATCAACACCCGGGAGAACGTGTTCGATGAAAAATTTACCCATAGTCGTTACTGAAAAAGCCCGGTAAAGCCGAGAGCGGGGCGGTCTGCACCTAAAAAGAAAAAGTGAAAGAACCGCAAAATACAAAGTTTTTTGGGGCCTTCACTTTTAATGTTGATGTGGGCCCCCATGTAGTATTTCACCTTTTGGACAAAGGGGCAGGGGGTTTGCTCAAAATAGAGGGAAGGAGGAATTTTCCTCGTTTGTGGAAAATTTACCCCCGGGTCTTGTTTGGAGAAAATTTAAACCCTGATATGTTCCCCACTGTACAACCTTTTTATTGCATCTGCTCTTTCCCTTGCACTCCGAAAGTTCCTCCTGGGGGCGTACAGTGAAAACACCCACATACATTTTACATAAACCCCCTTGGAAAACCTTTACGAGTCTTTATAGCAAGGGGCAAACAGGGGTCACATTTAAGACACTCCCTTGTGGGACCCCTTCCAGCTGATTTTCCGGTTAGAGAAACTGTTTCCTCCCCCGAACTCTAATTTCCCTGTCAGAAAGGGAAAGTTTTGTAAAGGTAGGTATGCTCCTTTAAAACCAATTCATAAGATTATGAGTATGCCATGCTTTACAGTATTCGTAAGCCTTTTAAAGGTCAAAAAAGACTGCTATCTGTGGTCGCTGTGCAAAGGAATTCCATTGCAGTTTCCACCCCCAAAAAGGCATCTGGGGTTGATTTTAAATTTTCTAACCTTTTGATTGGGATCAACCGTTTTCTTTTCCACAGCCTGTCAACCTAAAGTTTGCAGATGCGGGTGAGGGAAATTGGTCTGAAATTTCCGGGTGCGGAAGCTCTTTGCCAGGTTTAAACGGGAAGTTAAGCTTCCTTCCATGTGGATGGCCGTGCCCCCCCTATAGATCCTTTAAAAACAGTCTAACGGGAAATTTCTGGGAGCTCTCTGGTAAGTGGATTTTTGGTAGGGAAACCCCGTCATTCCTGGGGCGTTTTACGGCGAGCTGCAAAGCAAGTCCCCCTTGCGAAAAAAGGAAAGGTAGGGAAGTTCGCTGCAGCCTACTGAAAACAAACTGGGTGTTGTTTTTGTTCCCCCCAAAAAGGGGAGAACGAGAGTGTAAGATGTCCAGGGGAATCTCTGCCATGGATTAGCTAGCTCATTTGCACATTTTTTTTATCGTGATGATTATGGCTCGGGTTTTCTTGTAATTGATCAAGGTTACAATGCTTGGGCGTCTTTTTCAATTGCTTAATGCACTTTTCTTGCTCTACAGCTTTTTGGCACTCTCATCCACCAGGGGTACTGGAGGTCGAGGGGAAAAGGGCCCGCTACTTTTGGGAAGGGATACTTCTGCTGAAAGGTAAATTCGTGATTAGGTGATTAACAGCATTTGAATACACGGGAAAAAACATTCCAGACCCTTTTAAATCTCAGTTGATCAAAAAAATTCCCAGCCGCATGTTCAACCCCCATCTCTACACTCCATTGGCGGGGAAACCATTCACCTCCCCCAAAAAGTATTGGAAGTGGTCACTTCCATGCAATCTTCCTGACCTCCAAGTAAAGTTAACTGTGAATCAGGGAGCCTATTGATAGGTCAATTGGAGAAGTCCCAATTTAAATTTTGGGAAAATTGGGGGAGTTCCCATTTTCAGAAAACTGCATCTACTCTTAAGAAAAAGGACCCCAAAGGGCCCCTTTCCTTGGGGGTTTTCCAAAAAGTGTCTCCCCAGAGGTGATCCGCCATTGAATCCCCCAAAATAAAAAGGGATGTGGAACTGCCCAGTAGATTTTCCCAAAATCATTAATTTCAATTATGTGGGGGAAAGGTGATGGATGCAACCGGAAAGGGTCGGTCAAGATTTCATTGCCTTCACCCAGAAAACTGCAGGTGGGGGCCGGGAAGGGAATATTTGACGTCCCTTTTAAAGGGGCTACCCCTCCATGAGGTCCATTTAAAGGTTCCATAATCGGCTGAACTTAAAATCCTCTCGGAAAAGGGGACGTTTTTCCCCTGGTCATAATCTCTTGTAGGCATCCCCAAAAATGGTTTACTAAAGCTTCAGATTTTGCAGTTTTCCCCTTTTTGCATAAATTTCCCCTGCTTCCCTTGGATTGGGGTACCATTTTCTTTGTATTTTTTCTTCAAAAGGGTTTTTGGGCAGCACCTGGGGTCAAGTTTGCCCACCCTTTAGGCTGCCCCTTTTCAGATCCGGGGAGTCTTTTTAATATTTTTTGACCTGTGGAATATTTTTCCAAGTTCCCTTACGGGTTCGGATTTTTTTCCCTGGGAAAGGGACGGACCTGGCCTTTGTTTCGGGGGTTTCTGTCTGGCAGGGGAGGATGTTGGGAGTTGTGGGCACCGAGTCTTTTGGACAGGTTAGGATTCCTTTGCCTAGGCAAAGGGGGGCCCCTGAGCCTTTTTCAGGGGCATTCTCCCTACACAAGGCTCCTGTGGATGTGGTGGGCTGGAGCTGTCCCGTTAGGCCTCTGGCCTTAAATATGGCTAAAAAACCTTTATTTTGGGGAGGAGGAGTCTCCTAAATAGCCCCCCTCACCCCTATCCATTTCTGGTGGAAAAACTCACCAGAGATGTCAGAAATTTGGGATGATTTTAAAGGGGAAAGTGGCGAGGTGGCTGTAAGAAGCATTTGGGGGGGCCGGGTTGGTGGGAAGGAGGATGGGGGAGAAACCCAACAAAGGGCCTCCTGCGTGCAAACGCACACGGGGAGTCCTTTGCCTCTGGAAAAATAACTTTCCCTTGTCCTTATACCAATATTCCTTTTTAAATTTGTACCTTTTAATTTCTTTTAAGAAGCTTCAAAGCTTCATTGCAGTGGTAAAAATATTGGATGGACGTTGTCTCTCCTTTATGACCGTTTTTACTACACTTTAACTACTCTTGGTTTCCCATTTTTTTTAAACGGGAAGATTTGGGTCTATCCCAAACCCTGGCATGGAAAAGGGACCGATAGGTTGGGGGAATTGGGTTTTCCTTTAGGGGGTTCATGCTAACTTAACGTTTTGGGAAAGGGCTAAAGTTTAAAAATTAGAAAAGCTGGGGTCACGTTCCAAACCATCACTTAAAAAATTTTTTCTGCCCCTACTTAAAATTCTCTAGTTCCTCTCGTTTTTTTCCTAGACCACCTCATCAGGTTCGGGGAAAAAAAAAAACCCTTTCCTGATTGAGGGTTTTGTGAGGAGAACATGAAACTTGAGCCCCAGGGTGTTGCTATCGCACGCAACGGGCACTCTGTCTGGTGATGAAACCTCAAATACAGGCTCCATCCGCGTGGGGTGAGGGTCACCTTTACATCTTCAAAAATTTTTCGATGTACTTCAAAATATCAGATCCATGACTGATACATCACAAAGGTCTTCACTAAGGTACTTTATTAAATGCTTCATATTTTCCAGGGAAGTTTACTTGTGGATTGGGAGGACTTTCTCTTACCTGGTTTGGGGGCCCGGGAAAACCCTTACGATTCCCCTTCTTTCCCTTTTGGGAACTGGAAAAGGTTCCAAAATGACAATGTGAGTTCCAGAGGAAATGGTCGGGGGATTGGTAGGGTCAGGGAGAGAGCTGATTAATTTGTTACTACAAATTGAAATTTTTTTTTTCCTCACCCCCCCGCCCCCCACCTGGGGTCCCAAAGAGGGAAGCTATAGTTGGGCCAAAAATCCAACCACCCCGGTAAAAGAGGAATTAAACCCGGGCCACATTACGTACTGATGGCAGTGCGGACCTACCTACGACTGAAAGTGTCTGCTTTTACCCTACCATATTTGAAGCCGATTGACTTGACCGGGGCCTTGATCAAACCCCCATCTAACAAAAATAAGGACCCCGAGGTATGTTGCTAGCTGCAGGGGCAGCTGCAGCATCACTCAACCCCCAGGACTCCTGTCTCCGTAATCGGGTCCCCCCGGGAAAAACATTGGGAGAGTTCCCCTGGTCCAAAATGGAATGAACCCGTGGTGGGGGCACCATCCCCCCCTTAGGGCCGGTGCACCGGAAGCCTTTTTTGTTTCATCCCTCACTGGTGACCTCTCCAGTATGAGTAAACCCCCTTGTCCGGCCACCGATTTTGGGGGCCTAAAAGAGGAAAATTGCTCTCCTGTTTTGGGTGTGTATCACTGTAGTATAACCTTTGCAGAGGGGCCGTGAGGAGACTAGAAGATAGTCACGGGCGCCATGTTGGGGCGCATTGACCAAATATTCAGTCCTGAAAAAGGAAAGGAAGTGAAAAGCCAAGCACCCCCCCTCTGCCGGGCGAGACACCCCCTACTCCAACCCTACCATGCCCCCACAGGGAGAGCAAAAAAAAAGGCTGAATCGTCAGCCCGTGCAGAGCAGTTTACCTTCCTCAGGTAAAGTAGCAAAGAGAAAAAATACCATACAAGCCTAATGAGAAAAGTCAAAAACGAGCTACCAAAAGGCTCTCCCCTCCCTTGCCCCCTGGTTAACTTGACAAAATAGATAGATCCCCCAACCCGCAAAAACTTAGAATATTTTTTCAGATTGACACAGACTCTGAAAAGAAAATAAAAATTCTCTGGGAAATACCACCGTAAAATGACACAATTAGCTCTACGGAACATCTGTGGGTTCAAACAAAAAATTCCATCCTCCACGCAAAGTGCGTCAAGGGAAAATTGATGGTGTCTTTTCCCGGAAACATTTAAAGGGGAACTGTTTTCTTTTTCAGGCTATCATGCCTTCATGCTGCCAAACATACTGCCCCAAAGGCTTGATCACCCTGGTCAAGCGCAACCCTTGCTCCACAATAGCTGATACCGCCTGTGGAGAGGATGTTGAATCTCTTGGGCCCTTGAGTTTTTTCCGGCTGGGGGGGCCTGCCCCGCAAACTGTTTGTGTGACACCCAAACCAGGCTGAGGGCTTAGACATCAGCCGGTCTGTGTACTGCAGCCAAGACCGGTGATCATAGGGGGAGACTTAAAGCCACCCCCATCCTGGCTCCCCGCACCTTGGCCCCCTGCGGCTCTGGGGGAGAGATTAATATGTGTCGAGAACTGCACAAATGACCATTATGCGTTAGTACATCAGGATGCGGCCCGCCCAATGCCACAAGCAAAACAAAATGGAAAAAGAAAAGGGCCAAAAAGGGAAGCCTTTCAGAAAGCTTGGCCCCTTCTCGAAGTGTTACCCCGCCGAGTGAAAAAAGGGCAGTGCTTGAAACCAGACATCAGTGCCATAAATCAAGCGCCTCCAGCTATACTTAAAAATCAGCTTGGTCCAGGGGTTATAAGACGCCTGGTACTTTTTCTGCGAATTTGGAAGTCAACCCCGAAGAATATGTGTAGAAAACTTTTTGAAGGCAAAAACCCACAAACCCAGCCCTCCTAAGGGAAGCGTTTGGAAAATGCCATAAATGTCGGCAGGAAAAGTGGGTGAAGGTGCAGTCCCTTGCCACCAAAACCCCGTTGGGAGCTGTGGCAAAGGGCGGGAGCTACTTCCGCTCTCCCCGAGGGACACACACCAGACCCTCAGTCAGAAGCAAAAAGACTGGAGGAGTTCTCTGCAAAAACAAGCGCAATAGTTTTCCCGCTGAATGAGGGGAACAAAAACGCCTACGCCAGGGAGACTTGCTCAATCAGAGAGAGGGGGCCCAAAACTGATAAAATCAGATGTTATCTTTTCTCTAGGGGGAAATAAGACAAATCTCAATTTCAGTTCTTGCCATCCCCGGGGTTTTGGTGGATCTCGACCCCATCATTTCCCCCTTTTTTAAAACCCAAAACCATAGGAGCCCGGGAAATACCACCCCACTTCTCTTCTCTGTCTGGACAAGACACCGAGAGAATGGTACTAAACCCCTCCAAAGGAAATGGGGCCCCCCACAGAAAAACCCCCCTGGATTCCAAAGGGGGTGACACAGCCAAAAGCATAGCCAATCTTATGCACAAACACACTGTCCCTTTTGTATGGTATTTCCAACCTAGAGAAGGCTTTTGGATTAGCAAGTCCCTTTTTTATTCGGCAGCCTGACCGAAGGGAAACAAGAAAAACTCCTGGCTTGGATAGGCGCTATTTCAGAACGAACAGCCAAAGTCAGATTCCAAGGTCACCTATCACGACATGCCCTAGAAATGGAAACCCCAGGGTTGGGCCTAGCCCAGCCCTTTTCAACACCCTAATGCCCTGCATCCTAAATGCTCCAGTGGGGTGCAAGGTCATCTCCTATGCAGACAACTTTGCAAAACTCTCCCTGGGGCACACTGCTAAGTAAGCCCAGAATTCTGGATCTTGTATCTGAGGATGCTGTAGGAAAGGGCTAAAGATCTCTGCACCAAAACCAAAGCCAGGGATGTGAGACAAAAGTTCAAGGGACAAGTCTGAGAAACCCGGGAAAGGGTCCAGGTCTTTTTGATATTTGGGGAAAATTTTACCATAAAAAGGAGGGCCTGTACTTGGTTACCTAACCAAAACAAGAACATTAGAAAAAGACTGGGAGACACATGGGCTAGACAAAGGTATAAAAACTTTTTTTCATGCCCCCTCCCACTGTGGACTAGCTTCTGTCCCCTGTTGCTACAAAACCCCGATAAGAAAAAATTAAGACATTCAAAAAGAGTGCCGGGTCATTCTGGGGGCCCCAAAAGGGACAAAGGGCCCCAACTTTCCCCATGGGGCAAATTTCTCCCCGGAAACACAATTTATCAATGACAGCTCATTCCCAAAGGTCACCAAAATCCCCGGAAAAACAAAAATGAGACAAAAAAATACTCAATGCCTAGAGCAAGACCACGAGCTGTTTGCAAACAACTGGCTGTCTCACACAACCAGGGTGTTAATATGCTATCAGCTCAAAGAACAACTATTTGCCAAGGGCATGGACTCCCCTCACCCCGACTTTAAGTATGAATATTATATGTATATATATTATAAATATATATATATATATATATATATATATATATATATATATATATATATATAAATATATATATATATATATATATATATATATATATATATATTTTATATGTATTATATATATTATATATAATAAATACAATATATATATATATATATATATATATATATATTATATATATATATATTATTTATGGGACAAAACCCTCTCCCCCAGGTGCCCAAGGGGGCCGGCAGTCAGGGACAGAACCCTCTCCCCCAGGTGCCCAAGGGGGCCGTCAGTCAAGGACAGAACCCTCGCCCCCAGGTGCCCAAGGTGAACTTCCTGACGTACGATCGAGAGACACAGAGAAGGGTGCAAAATCATCTCAGGAAGCACAGGAGGAGGTTTGCTGTGGTGGAAACCCCACAGCCAAGGAACTGACCAGAGCGACTGCTTGCATGAAGCATGGCTCTGACAGCATGGGCTCCTTTCTGCCACGGCTGATCAGCTTAAGGCGAGGAATTGAACTCGGAACCACAAAGACTAGAGTCCAGTGCTCTAATTATTAGGCTATCACGGCATTCTATATATATATATGAATATGTATATATATATATATATATATATATATATATATATATATATATATATATATATATATGTATATATATATATATATATATATATATACATATATATATATGTATATATATATGGAGGCCGCGGTGGCCGATTGGTTAGAGCATCGGACTCAAGACTGTCACAACGGCAATCTGAGTTCGAGGGTTCGAGTCACCGGCCGGCGCGTTGTTCCCTTGGGCAAGGAACTTCACCTCGATTGCCTACCTAGCCACAGGGTGGGCAAGCCAGCCCAAGTCAGTCCCGGTCCCAGAACCGGGTAAATAGACATGGTGACTCGATAAAAACACCGGGCGGAAGGCAACGGCAAACCACCGCTCTAGATTGCCAAGAAAATCATGGAAATCCATGATCGCCAAGGGCAGGGCATTAAAAAAGAAAAAAAGAAAAAAAATATATATATTATTTATATATTATATATATATTTTATATATAAGATATATATATATTATACATATTATATAAAATATATATAATATATATATACATAATATATTATGATATTTATATCTATTATATATATATATATTATATATATATATATAGTATATATATATATATATATTATATATTATATATATATATATTATCATATAATATAATATATATATATATATATATA
>NW_023664037.1:0-49854 GCF_015228065.2 Penaeus monodon | reverse complement strand
CTAAAACAATTTTAAAAACCACTAGCATAATTATTATATACTTATACTTATTATTATTATTGTTATTATTACAGATATAATAGTTTTTTTGGGCAATGATATTAATAATTAAGATAATAGTAATAATAATAATAAAAATAATAATAATAATAATAATAATAATAATAATAATAATAATAATAAAAATAATTTTAATAATATTCAAATGTTATGAAAATTCTCTTTATTCTCACTTTTATCATCATTATTGTTATGAATTAATAAAAATTCTGTAATTATTATCTTTTTACCCTAATAATTGCCAAATCACAAAGATCGAAAAAACGTCATTTTGAGTATACTCTCAAAATGCTATATTTCTCTAGATTTGCCGCTTTTTCGACTTTTGGGAATGTTTTTTCTAATACCTTTTTTATATTATATATGGACACAATTCCTCTTATTTCATATAGTTATCATGATTATCATCATATTATCGTTATCATCATCATTATCATCATTATCATCATTATCATCATCATTATCATCATTATTGCAATTATTATCATTATTATTGCAATGTTTATCATTATTATTGCAATTATTGGATTATAGTATATATTTTTGCAATAATACTAATAACCAACAATATATTGTAATACAATAATAATAACAATAATAACGATTTTATAATAATTATTTTATTCATTATCTTAATTGTATCGTTATTACTGTAATTATTATGTTATAATAATTTTTTTGCAATTATACTACAGTACAAATAATAATAATGATAATAATAACAATAATATACTAATAACAATATTATAACCACTAGCATTATTATTATTAACTTTACTTATTATTATATTTTTTATTATACAGATATAATAGATTTTTGCAATGATACTAATAATTAAGATAATAGTAATAATATAATAATTAATAATAATAATAATAATAATAATAATAATATAATAATAATAATAATTTTAATAATATTCACATGTTATCAACATTCTCTTTATTCTCACTTTTATCATCATTATTGTTAGATTAAATACAATTCTGGTAATATTATCAGTATTACCCTAATTGGCCGAATCCCAAAGAAATCGACAAAACGTCATTTTGGAGTATACTCTCAAAAGGCTATATTGTCGCTAGATTTTGCCGCTTTTCGACTTTTGGGAATGTTTTTCTTAATACCTTTTTATATTATATATGGACCAATTCCTCTTATTATCATCATCGTTATCATAGATTATCATCCATTATTATCGTTATTCATCATCAGTATCATCATTATCATCATTACATCATCATATATCATCATTATTGCAATTTATTATCATCATTATTGCAATTGTTATCATTATATTGCATTATTGGAGTTATAGTATATATTTTTGCAATAATACTATAACCACACAATATAATAGTAATAAAAATAATAATAACAATAATAACGATTTTTAATAATTATTTATATCATTATCTTAATTAGTATCGTTAATACTGTAATTAGTACTGTTATAATAATTTTTTTGCAATTATACTACCAGTACAAATCATAATAATGATAACATACAATATAATACTATAACATATTATAACCCTAGCATTATTATTATTTATACTTATACTTATTATTATTATTGTTATTATTACAGATTATAATAGATTTTTTGGAAATGATCATAATAATTAAGATATAGTAATAATAATAAATAATAATACTAATGATACTAATAAATAATAATAAATAATCATAAATCTAATACTTAATCAATCTATACTTTTTACCTAATATTCAAATGTTATCAATTCTGCTTTTATTCTCACTTTTTATCATCATTATTGTTATGATTAATACAATTCTGGGTAATTATTATCATTATTACCCTAATATTTGCCGAAATCACCAAAGAAATGCGAAAAAAACGTCAGTTTGGAGTATACTCTCAAAAGCTATATTTCGCTTGATTTTGCCGCTTTTTCGACTTATGGAATGTTTTATCTTATACCTTTTTTTATATTATATATATGGAACACAACTCCTCTTATTATCTCATCGTTAACAATGTTATCATCATTATTATCGTTATCATCATCATATATCTCATTACTCATCATTTCATCATCATTATCATCATTATTGCCCCAATTTATTATCATCATTATTGCAATTGTTATCATATGTTGCAATTATTGGAGTGATAGTATATAAGGTTTTTGCAATATACTAATAATCCACAACAATAAAAATAGTAATAACAAATCAATAACAATAATACGCTTTATATAATATTTTATATTCATTAATATGACTTAGTATCGTTATTACGTAATTATACTGTTATAATAATTATTTTTCAATTATAAATACCAGTACAAATATACTAATGATAATAATACAATATAATACGGAATAACATATTATAACCCTAGCATTATTTATTATTATACTTATACTTATTTATTATTATTGTTATTATTGACAGATATAATAGATTTTTTGGCAAAAGTGGTGGGTATACTATAATTAAGATAATAGTAATATAATAAGCATAATAATAATAATAATACATAATATAATAATAATAATAATATAATATAATAATACTAATCATAGTTTAATAAATTATTCAAAATGGGGTTTTTTTATTCAAGATTCTCTTTATTCTTCACTTTTATCTCATTTATTGTTATGATTAATACAATTCCTGGTAATTATTATCATTATTACCCTTAATAATTGCGAAATCACCAAAGAAATCGAAAACGTCATTTGGAGTATATTCCCTAAAGGCTATATTTCGCGTAGTTATTTTGCCGCTTTTTCGACTTTGGGAATGTTTTTCTTATAACCTTTTTTATAATTTATAGGACACAATTCCCTTATTTATCATCATCGTTATCATGATTATCATAATTATTATCGTTATATGGCTTCATTATCATCATTATCATCATTATCATCATCAATTCATCACATTGAATTATTATCATCATTATTGCATTGTTATCATTATTATTGCATTATTGGGAGTGATAGTATGATTTTTTGTGCAATAATACTAACAACCCCAACAATAATAATAGTAATAACATAATAATAACAATAATAACGATTTTATAATAATTATTTATATCATTATCTTAATGAGTATGTTTTCTGTAATTATTACTGTTATAATATTATTTTTGCAATTATACTACCATACAAATGAAATTATGATAATAATAAACGCTACTAATACTAATCATATTATAACCACTAGCATTATTATATTATACTTATACACTTATTATTATTATTGTTATTATTACAGATATCATAGATTTTTTGGCATGATACTAGAATTAAGATAATAGTAATAATAATAATAATATCAATAATAATACTAATATAATAATACAATAATAATAATACTAATAATAATTTTAAAATATTCAATGTATCAAAATTCTCTTTATTCTCACTTTATCATCATTAGTGTTTATGATTAATCAATTCCTGGTAATTATTGATCATTATTACCTAATAATTGCCGAAATCACCAACGAAATCGAAAAAACGTCATTTGGAGTATACTCTCAAAGGCTATATTTCGCTAGATTTTTGCCCGCTTTTGCGGACTTTTGGGAATGTTTTTCTTATACCTTTTTTATATAATATGGACCATTCTCTTATTATCATCATCGTTATCATGATTATCTCATTAGTATCGTTAGCATCATCATTATCATCATTATCATCATTATCATCATCATTATCATCATTATTTGCAATTATTATCATCATTATTGCAATTGTTATCAGTATTATTGCAATTTTGG
This sequence comes from Penaeus monodon, assembly GCF_015228065.2. Lineage (NCBI taxonomy): Eukaryota > Metazoa > Arthropoda > Malacostraca > Decapoda > Penaeidae > Penaeus > Penaeus monodon. The sequence goes on along the minus strand of NW_023664037.1, from coordinate 46,032 downwards.
AGTTATAGTATAATTTTTTGCAATAATACTAATAACCACAACAATAATAATAGTATAACAATAATAATAACAATAATAACGATTTTATAATAATTTTTATATCATTATCTTAATTAGTATTCGTTATTACTGTAATTTTACTGTTATAATACTTGTTTTTGCAATTATACGAAGCAAAAAAAAAGTACAATAATCCCATGATAATATAACAATAATAATACTAATAACAATATTCTAAACCCTATCATTGTTATTATTAGTACTTATCTTATTATTATTATGTTATTATTACAGTATATACTAGGTTTTTGGCATGATACTAATAATTAGATCTAGTAATTCATAATACTATTTAATAATAATAATAATAATAATAAATATAATAATTCATAATAATCATAGATAATAATTAATAATATAATAATTTGATTAATAATACTATAATATTCAATGTTATCAAAATTCTCTTTGATTCTCACTTATTAATCAATCATTATTGTTATGATTAATACATTCTGGTATTATTATCATTATTACCCTAATAATTGCCGAAATCACCAAAGAAATCGAAAAAACGTCATTTTGAGTATCTCTGAAAAGGCTGATCTTTCGCTAGATTTTGCCGCTTTTTCGACTTTTGGGAATGTTTTTCTTTATACCTTTTTTATATTAGATATGGACACAATTCCTCTTATTATCATCATCGTTATCATGATTATCATCATTATTATCGTTATCTCATCATTATCATCATTATCTCATTATCAACTACATCATTATCATTCATTATTGCAATTATCATCATCATTATTGGCATTTTATCTTATTATTGCAATTATTGGAGTTATGTATATATTGTTGCAATAATACTACTAACCACAACAATAATAATAGTAAATAACAATAATAATAACAGATAATACAATTTTATAATAAGTATTATATCATTATCGGGGGAGTAATTAGTATCGTTTATTACTGTACTTTTACAGAAGTTATATAATTATTTTTGCAATATACTACAGTACCAATAATAATAATGATAATAATACAATAATATACTAATACAATATTATAACCACGAGCATTATTAATTATTATACTTATACTTATTATTATTTTTGTTATTATTACAGATATATAGATTTTTTGGCATGTACTAATAATTAAGATAATAGTAAATAATAAAATAAGAATAATATACTAATATAATATAGTAATAAGATATATAATAATCATCTAAAATAATAATAATAATTTGATAATATTCAAATGTTATGCAAATAATTCTCTTATTCTCACTTTTATCCATCATGATTGTTTTATGATATACAATTCTGGTAATTATTATCATATTACCCTAATATTGCCAAATCACCAAAAGAAATCGGAAAAAAAAACGTCATTTTGGAGTATATTCTCAAAAGCTAGATTTCGCTGATTTTGCCGCTTTTTCGACTTTTGGGAATGTTTTTCTTATACCTTTTTTATATATAATGGACACAATTCCTTTATTATCATCATACTTATCATGATTATCATCATTATTATATTATATATATAATCAATTATCATATAATCATATTATTGCAATTATTATATCATTATTGCAATTGTTATCATTATTATTGCAATTATTTGGTATTATATATTATTTTATAATAATTATAATAACAATAATAATAATATAATAACAATAATAATAAAAATAACGATTTTATAATAATTATTTAATATTATCTTAATTAGTTTTATTATGAATATTACTGTTATAATTAATTATTTTTGCAATTATATCTACCAGTTACATAATATAATAATGATAATATAACAATAATAATAAAATAACAATATTATAACCACTAGCATTATTATTATTAATTATACTTATTTATTTATTGTTTATTATAATATTTAATAGATATTTTTGGACAATATATATAATTAAATAATGGTAATAATAATTATAATAATAATAATAATATATAATAATATATAATATAATATAATATATAATAATTATAATTAATATATAATAATAATAATAGTTATAATTAATAATTTAAAAAAATTCAAATGTTATCAACATTATCTTTATTTCACTTTTATATTTATTGTTATATTAATATCAATTTTGGTAATTATTATCATTATTAACCTAATAATTGCCGAAATCACCAAAGAAATCGAAAAAACGTCATTTTGAGTATACTCATCAAAAGCTATATTTCGCTAGATTTTGCCACATTTTTCGATATTGGAATGTTTTTCTTATACCTTTTTATATTATATATGAACAATTCTTTATTATATCAATCGTATATATTATATATTATTATCGTGTATCATCATTATCATCATTATCATTATCATCATTATTGCAATTATTATTCATTATTGCAATTGTTATCATTATTTATTCAATTTTTATAATAATTTTTGCAATAATACTAATAACCACAATAATAATAGTAATAACAATAATAATAACAATAATAACGATTTTATAATAATTATTTATTCATTATCTTAATTTTATCGTTATTACTGTAATATTACTGTAAAATAATTATTTTTGCAATTATACTACCAGTACAAATAATAAAATGATAATAATAACAATAATAACACTAATAACAATATAATAACACTAGCATTATAATTATTATACTTATACTTATTATTATTATTGTTATTATTACAGATATAATAGATTTTTTGGCAATGATACTAATAATTATGATAATAGTAATAATAATAATAATAATAATAATAATAATAATAATAATAATAATAATAATAATAATAATAATATAATAATTTTAATAATATTCAAATGTTATCAAAATTCTCTTTATTCTCACTTTTATCATCATTATTGTTATGATTAATACAATTCGGGTAATTATTATCATTATTACCCTAATAATTGCCGAAATCACCAAAGAAATCGAAAAAACGTCATTTTGGAGTATACTCTCAAAAGGCTATATTTCGCTAGATTTTGCCGCTTTTTCGACTTTTGGGAATGTCTTTCTTATACCTTTTTTATATTATATATGGACACAATTCCTCTTATTATCATCATCGTTAACATGATTATCATCATTATTATCGTTATCATCATCATTATCATCATTATCATCATTATCATCATCATTATCATCATTATTGCAATTATTATCATCATTATTGCAATTGATATCATTATTATTGCAATTATTGGAGTTATAGTATATATTTTTGCAATAATACTAATAACCACAACAATAATAATAGTAATAACAATAATAATAACAATAATAACGATTTTATAATAATTATTTATATCATTATTTTAATTAGATCGTTATTACTGAAATTATTACTGTTATAATAATTATTTTTGCAATTTACTACATAAAAAAATAATAATGATAATAATAACAAATAAACTAATAAAATTTTAAAACCATAGCTTTTTATTATTATACTTATACTTTTTATTATTATTTTTATTATTAATATATAATAATTTTTTGGAAATGATATAAAAATTTAAGAAAATATAATAATGAATAATAATAATAATAAAAAATAATATAAAAATAAATAATAAAATAATAATAAAAATTTTAAAAAATTTTCAAATGTTATAAAAATTTCTTTATTCTCACTTTTTCATCATTTTGTTATGATTAATACAATTCGGTAATTATTTATTATTACCCAAAAATTTTCCGAAATCACCAAAGAAAAAAAAAAAAGTCTTTTTGGGTATACTCTCAAAGGCTTATTTCGTAGTTTTTGCCATTTTTTTCGATTTTGGGGAAATGTTTTTCTTATCCTTTTTTTATATTTTAGGCCAAAATTCCCTTTATTACATCATCGTTTCAGATATCATCTTTATTATCTTTTTATCACATATTATCATCTTACACCCTCATTATCAAAATTAGCAATTATTTCTCATTATTGCAATGTTTCTTATTATTGAAATTTATTGAGTTAGTATATTTTTTTTTGCAAAAATACTAATAACCACCAATAATAATGGTAATAACAATAATAATAAAAAATAACGTTTTAAAAATATTTAAATTCATTATCTTAATTAGTATCGTTTTTATGTAATTTTATGGTTATAAAAATTATTTTTGAAATTATACTACCAGTAAAATAATAATAAGATAATAATAACAATAATAATACTAATAACAATTTTAAAACCACTAGAAATTATTATTTTTAACTTTATTATTATTATTATTGTTATTTTTCAATAAAATAATTTTTTTGCAATATACTATAATTAAATAATAGAAATAAAAATATAATAATAATAATAATGAATAATTTAAAAATAAAAAATAAAATAATAAAATAATAAATAATAAAATAAAAATTTTTAATATATCAAATGTTTCAAAATTCTCCTTTTTCTCATTTTTCTCATTATTGTTATGATTAATACAATTCTGGTAATTATTATCATTATTACCCTAATAATTGCCGAAATCACCAAAGAAATCGAAAAAACGTCATTTGGAGTATACTCTCAAAAGGCTATATTTCGCTAGATTTTTGCCGCTTTTTCGACTTTTGGGAATGTTTTTCTTATACCTTTTTATAATTATATAGGACACAATTCCTCTTATATCATCATCGTTATCATGATTATATCATATTATCGTTATCATCATATTATCATCATTTCATCATTATCATCATATTATCATTCATTATTGCAATTATTATCATCATTATTTTAATTGTTGATATCATTATTATTGCAATTATGGAGTTATAGTAGATATTTTTGCAATAATACTAAAAACCCACAACAATAATAATAGTAATAACATAATAATAACAATAATAACGATTTTTATATATTTTGATATCTTATCTAATTAGTTATTATTACTGTAATTATTACTGTTATATAATTATTTTTCAATTATACTACCAGTACAAATAATAATAATGTATAATAATCAATAATAATACTAATAACAATATTATAACACTAGCATTATTATTATTATCTTACTTATTATTATTATTGTTATTATTACAGATATAATAGATTTTTTGGCAATATACTAATAATTAAGATAATAGTAATAAATAATAAAATAATATAATAATAATAATAATAATTAATAATAATATATAATAATAATTTTAATAATATTCAAATGTTATCAAAAATTCATTTATTCTCACTTTTATCATCATTATTGTTATGATTAATACAATTTGGTAATTATTATCATTTTTACCTAAATAATTGCCGAAATCACTAAGAAATCGAAAAAAACGTCATTTTGGAGTATACTTTCAAAAGGCTATATTTCGCTAGATTTTGCCGCTTTTCGATTTTGGAATGTTTTTCTTATACTTTTTTATATTATATATGGACACAATTCCTACTTATTATCATCATCGTTATCATGAATATCATCATTATTATCGTTATCATCATCATTATCATCATTATCATCAATCATTATTCATCATTATTGCAATTATTATCATATTATGCAATTTATCATTATTATGCAATTATGGAGTTATAGTATATATTTTCAATAATACTATAACCACAAAATAATAATAGTAATACATATAATACATAATAACGATTTTAGAATACTGATTTATAGCATTATCTTAATTAGTATCGTTATTACTGTAATATATTACTTTATAATAATTATTTTTGCAATTATACTACCATTTACAAATAATACTAAATGATAATAATAACAATAATAATGATAGCTAATACATGATTATAACCACTAGCATTATATTATTATATCCTTATACTTATTATTTATTATTTGTTTTATTACAGAATTATAAATAGATTTTTTGGCAATGAATACCTAATAATTAAGATAATAGTAATAAATAATGAATAATAATAATAAAATAATAATAAATATAAATAATAATAATAACAATATAATCATAATAATAAAATTAATAATAATAATTTTACATAATATTGAAATGTTATCAAAATTCTCGTTATTCTCACTTTTATCATCATTATTGTTATGATTAATAACATTCTGGTAATTATTATCATTATTACCCAATAATTGCTGAAATCACCAAGAAATCGAAAAAACGTCTTTTGGAGTATACTCCTCAAAAGCTAATATTCGCTAGATTTTTGCCGCTTTTTTTAGACTTATTGGGAATGTTTTTCTTATACCTTTTTTATATTATATATGGTACAAACATTCCTGTTGTATTATCATCTCATTTAATCATGATTATCATCCATTAGTTATCGTTATCATCATCATTATCTCATTATCATCCATTATTGGCAATTATTATCATCATTCTTGCCCAATTATTATCATCATTAAATGTGCAAATTGTTATCATTATTATTGCAATTATTGGAGTTATAGTATATGTTTTTGCCATAATACTAATAACCACAACAATAATATAGTAATAACAATAATAATAACAATAATAACGATTTTATACATAATTATTATTCATTATCTTAATTAGTATCGTTTATTACTGTAATTATTACTGTTATAATAATTATTTTTTGCAATTATACTACCAGTACAAAAATACTATTGATAATAATAACAATAATAATACTAATAACAATATTATAACCATAACATTATTAGTATTAATACTTATACATTATTATTTATTATTGTTATATTAACAGATATAATAGATTTTTTGGCAATGATACTAATATTAAGAATAAATAGTAATCATAATAATATAATATAATAATAATAATCATAATATTTATTATAATTAAAATAATTAATAATAATAATAATATAAATTTTAATAATATTGAAAATGTTATCAAAATTCTCTTTATTCTCACTTTTTATCATCATTTTATTGTTATGATTAGACAATTCTGGTAATTATTATCATTATTACCCTAATAATTGCCGAAATCACCAAAGAAATCGAAAACAACGTCCCCATTTGGAGTATAACTCCTCAAAAGGCTATATTTTTTCCGCTAGATTTTGCCCCCTTTTTCGACTTTTGGAATGTTTTTTCTTATACCCTTTTTTATACCTATATATGGACACCAATTTCCTTTTATGATCATCACATCATTATCTGGATTATCATCATTATTATCGTATCATCAATCATTATCATCATTTATCATCCCCTTATCCATCATCATTATCATCTTATTGCAATTATTATCATCCATATTTGCAATTGTTATCATTATTATTGCAATTATTGAGTTAGTAATATTTTTGCAATAATACTAATAACCACAACAATAATATAGTAATAACAATAATATAACAATAATAACGATTTTGTAATAATTCATTTATATCATTATCTTAATTAGTATCGTTATTACTGTATTATACTGTTTATAATCATTATTTTTGCAATCATTACTACAGTACATAATATATGATAATATTCAATAATACTAATAACAACATTAAACAAATTATATTATATATAACTATTTTTATTTTATTATTATCAATATAATATTTTTTGAATGTATAATAATTAAGATTATAATAATAATATTAATATAATAATAATAATAATAATAAATAATAATAATAAATATAATATAATAATAATATAATACATTTAATAATATTAATTTATCAAAATTCTCTTTATTCTCACTTTTACACATATTAATGTTTTAATTTTAATTATTATCATTTATAACAATAATAATTGCGAAATCAAAAAATAGTAAAAACTAATTTTAATATAATTCAAAAGGTATAATTTTAAATTTACATTTTTAGATTTTGGAATTTTTTTTACTTTTTTAATTATATAATGACCAATTCCTGTATTATCATCATCATTATCATGATTATCATCCTTATTATCGTTAACATCATCATTATTCATTATATCTTTCATCATCATATATATATTGGATTTATCACTTTGGAAGTTTTATCATTATTTTGCAATTTTGGAATTTGTATTATTTTTGCATTACTAATATCAAATCAATCATATATTATATACAATTATCATAATAATATAAATTTTATAATATAATTATTTCATCATTTAAATTAGTTCATTTATTCTTAATTGATTATATAATATTTTTGCAATTATACTACATAAACATAATAATAATGATAATAATAAATAATAATAACAATAACAATATTATAACCATATTATTATTATATTATCTTTTATTATTATTTTATTATTAATATATAATATTTTTTGCAATGATACTAAAAATATTAATATTAATAATAATAATAATATAATAAATAATACATAATAATATAATACTAATATTATAATAATTAATAATAATATAATAATATATTTTAATATTCAATGTTAAAAATTTCATAATTTATTTTATATATTATTTTAGATAATAAAATTAATGGTAATATTATCATTATAACCTAATAATTGCCAATAATACAAAGTAAATCGAAAAAATCATTTTATATACTCTCAACATATATTTCGCTAGATTTTCCGCTTTTTCACTTTATGTTTATTTATACCTTTTTAATTTATCATATGGACACAATCCTGTTATTATCACCTCTTATCAAATTATCATCATTTTATTTATCACATCATTTCATCATTATCATTTTTATCATTATATATTGCAATTTTATATAATAATAATTTATCTTATTTAATTATTACTTTAATTAATATTTTTTATTAATTAATTATAATAATTAGTTATCATTATACTACTAAAAAATATAATGAATATTAAATTATTAATACTTAACATATTATAACCACTAATTTTAAATATTATATTATACTTATTATAATTATTTTTTTAAATTAAGATATATTCATTTTTGCAATAATAATTAATATAATAAGATAATAATAATAATATAATAATAATAATAATATTAATAATATTTTAAATAAAATTCTCTATATATACTTTTTCTTTATTTTATGATTAAAATTCTTTTATTATACATTTTACTATATTTTGATAATAATGGGAATAAAAATCCAATATTTGGAGTATCCCTTCAAAAATATTTCGCTAGTTTTGCCCTTTTTCGACTTTTGGAATTTTTTTTATACCTTTTTTATATTATATGCCAATCCTGTTATTATCATCATTTTAATGATTATCATCATTATTATCGTTATATCATTATTATCTCATTATTATTATCTCATCATTATCATCATTTTTGCAATTTATTATCATCATTATTGATTGTTATCATTATTATTGCAATTATTGAGTTATAGTATATTTATTTGCAATACTAATAACCAAACAATAATAATAGTAATAACAAAATAATAACAATAATAACGATTTTAAATAATTATTTATATCATTATCTTAATTAGTATCTTACTGTAATTATTACTGTTATAAAAATTATTTTTGAATTATTACAAGTACAAAATAATAATAAATAAAATAATAATAATATAATAATTTAAACCTCTACATTATTATTATTATACTTATTATTATTATTGTTATTATTACAGATTATAGATTTTTTAATGTATAATAATATATATAATAATAAAATAATAATAATATATAATAATAATAATATAATAATAAATAAATAATAATAATAAATATAATAATAATTTTAAAATATTCAAATGTTATCAAAATTCTCTTTATTCTCACTTTTATCATATTATTGTTATTAATACAATTCTGGTAATTATTATCATTATTACCCTAATAATTTCCGAAATCACCAAAAAAGAAAAAACGTCATTTTGGAGTATCTCAAAAGGCTATATTTCCTAATTTGCCGCTTTTTCGCTTTTGGGAATGTTTTTCTATACCTTTTTTATATTATATTGGAATTCCTGTTATATATCACATTTATCATGATTATCATCATTATTATTTATCATCATCTTTTCTTTTCAATTATTATCATTCATTATCATCTTTTTATGTTATTATCATTAATTGATTTATTATTAATTATTGGAGTTTATAGTATATATTTTGCAATAATACTAATACACACAATATAATAGAATAACATAATAATAAATAATAATTTTATAATATTTATATATCATTATCTTAATTAGTATCGTTATACTGTAATTTTACTGTTAATAATTATTTTGCAATTATACTACCAGTACAAAATAATAATGATAATATAACAATATAATACTAATAACAATATTATAACCACTAGCATTATTATTATTATCTTATACTTATTATTATTATTGTTATTATTACTTAGATATAATTTTTTTGGCAATATACTAATAATTAAGATAATAGTAATATATAATAATAATAATAATAATAATAATAATAATAATAATAATATATAATATAATAATAATAATAATAATAATAATAATTTTAATAATATTCAAATGTTATCAAAATTCTCTTTATTCTCACTTTATCATCATTATTTTATGATTAATACAATTCTGTAATTATTTCATTATTACCCTAATAATTGCCAATCACCAAGAATCAAAAACGTCATTTTGGAGTATACTCTAAAGGCTATATTTCGCTAGATTTCCGCTTTTTTCGACTTTTGGGAATGTTTTCTTATACATTTTTAATAATATTATATATGACACAATTCCTATTATTATCATCATATTATCATATTATCATCATTATTATTTATTCAATCATATTCATCATTTATCATCATTATTTCATATTATCATTATTAATTATTTCATTATTATTCAATTTTTATTTTGCAATTATTGATTATATATATATTTTTGCAATAATACTAATACCATCATACATAATAATAGTAATAACATATTATAAATAATAAATTTTTATATATAATTATTTATATCATATTTTTATTTAATTTTTATGAATTTTATTTGTTATAATAATTATTTTTTCAATTATCTACCAAAAAAAATAATATTAAAATTAATTATAATCTTTTAAAAATAGTTTTTTTTTTAAAAATTTTTAAATTTTTATTTTTTATTAAAAAAAATATTTTTTTTTAAATAAATTTTAAAATAATAGAAATAATATAATAAAATAATAATAAAAATTTTAATAATATTCATCAAAATTTTTTTTTTTAAACAAAAATTTTTAAAAATACAACTTAATTATTATATTATTACCCTAATTTTTTTTAAAAAAAAAATTTAAAAATTTTTTGGTATACTTAAAAAGAAATTTTTTATTTTTTTTTATTTTAATTTTTTTTAATTTTTTTAATTTATTAACCATTCTTTTATTTTTATTACAATTTCAAAATTATTTTTCCATTTTTATCCATTACCAAAAATCAACTTTTTGAATTTTAACTTTTATTCAATTTTTCAATTTTGTTTTTTTTAAATTTTTATTTTTGAAAATCTAATCCAAAACATAAAAATAGAAAAAAAATTTTTTAAAAAATAAAACATTTTATAATTTTTTTTTCCCCTTTCAATTATATTTTTATTAGAATTTTACTTTAAAATTTTTTTGATTTTTTTCAAATAAAAAAAAAAAAAAAAAATAAAAAAAAAATAATAAAAATACATTTTTATTATTTTATATATTATTTTAATTGTTTTTTTACTTAAATTTTTTTTTTAAATTATTTTAAAAAATAAAAAATAATAATAATAATAATAAAAAAAAATTAATAAAATAAAAAAATAATTTTAAAAATAAAAAAATTAAATTTTTTAAAAATTTCAAATTTATAAAATTTTTTACTATTTTAAAAAAATTTTTTTTAAAAAAAATTTTTTAATAATTTATTATTAAAAAATAAAATCAAAAATAAAAAAAAAAATTTTAATATTCAAAAGGTATATTTCCTTTTCCCCTTTTTTTTTTTTTTTTATATTTTTTTATATATTTTATTAAAATTTTTTAAATAAATTTTAAAAATTATTTTTGAATTATATCCAAAAATAAAAATGTAATTCTTTAAACTAAAATTTTAAAACCCCCTTTTTATTTTTATAAAAATTTTATTATTATTTTTTATTAAAAATTTAAAATTTTTGGCATTAACAATAAAAAATTTATAATATAAAAATAAAATAAAAATTTAAAATAAAATTAATAAATAATAATATTTTAAAAATTTAAATTTAAAATTTTTTATTTACTTTATATCATTTTGTTTTTATTAATTTTGGAAATTTATTAATTTTTATAAATTGGAATAAAAAAAAAAAAAAATTTTTTTAAAAAAAAAATTTTCCCAATTTTTCCCTTTTTTTTTTGGGAATTTTTTTTATCTTTTTTTTAAAAAAAAAAAATTTTTTAAAATTTTTTCCCAAACCTTTATTTTTTTCTCACATTACCCTTTCCCCCCCTTTTCAATTTTTGAATTTTTCCTTTTTCTTTTATATTATTTTTGCAAATTGGGTTATATATATATTTTTGCAATAATAACTAATCCCCCAAACAAAAAAATATATAAAAATAATAATCAATTAAGTTTATAATATTATTAATTTTTCCTTAAATTTATTGGGTTATTTTAATTTTTTCTTTAAAATTTTTTAAAAAATTTAAAAAGTAAAAATAATAAAAAAAATAACAATTAATAAAAATAAAAACCATAGATTTTTTTAAAATTTTTACTTATATTATTATTTTATTTTTAATAAAAATAATAGATTTTTTCAATATACTTAAATTTAAAATAAAAATAAAATAAAAATAATAAAAAAAATAATTATAAAAAAAAAAAAAAAATAAAAATTTTAAAATAAAATTAATAATAAAAATTTTTAAAAAATTTAAAATTTTAAAATTTTTTTTTAAAATTTTTATTTTTTTTTTAAATTTTTAATAAATTTTATTAATTTTTAATTTTTTTTTAAAATTAAAAATTTTAAAAGAATAAAAAAACGCTTTTTAACTCAAAAACATATTTTGATTTTTTTTGGGTTTTAATTTTTTTTATCCTTTTTAAAAAAGAAAAAACCTTTATTATCAACATTTCCAGATTTTCTTTTTTTTTTGTTTTTTTTTACTTTTTTAATTTCAATTTTTTATTTTCATCATTTTTTCAATTTTATCATTATTTTTGTTTATTATTATATATATATTTTTCAAAAATCATAAAAAACAATATAATGAAAAAAAATTTCAATTAAACTTTTTTATATAATTTTTTTTTATTTAAAAACTTTATTATGAATTTTTTTTAAAAAAATTTTTTTTAATTATATACCATACTTTTAAAAATATTAATAACTAAAAATACTTAAAATATTTCCAAATTTTTTTTATTTTTTTATTATTATTATGTTATTTATTACAGATATAATTGATTTTTTGCAATGATACTAATAATAAGATAATAATAATAATAATAATAATTATGATAATAATAAATAATAATATATAATAATAATTGTAATAATATTCAAATGTTACAAAAATTTCTCTTTATTCTCACTTTTATCATCATTATTCTTAGGATTAATTACAATTCTGGTAATTATTATCATTATTACCAATAATTTGCCGACAATCACAAAGGAAATCGAAAAAAAAACGTCATTTGGAGTATACTCTCCAAACGGCTTATTTCGCTAGATTTTGCCGTCTTTTCGACTTTTGGGAATGTTTTTCTTATACTTTTTTATATTATATATGGACACAATTCCTGTGATTATCGTCCATCATTATCATGATTATCATCCTTATTATCGTTATCTCATCATTAGCATCATTATCATCATCAGTATCATCATTATTGCAATATTATCATGATTCATTGCAATTGTTATCATTATGATTGCAATTATTGGACTTAGAGTATATATTTTGCCAATAATACTAATAACCACAACAATAATAATACTAATAACAATACTATAACAATTAATAACGATTTTATATAATTATTTATATCATTTATCTTAATTAGTATCGTTATACTGTAATTATTACTGTTATAATAATATTTGCAATTTATACTACCAGTACAAATGATAAAATGATAATAATAACAATAATAATATAATAACAATATTATAACCACTAGCATTATTATTATTATAACTTATACTTATTATTATTATTGTTTGTCTTCCCATCATTATTAAGATATGATAGATTTTTTGGGCAATCGATACAATAATTAAGTAATAGGGTTACGCGCCGCATCGTCTCTGCACCAACACAAGGCAGGCTAGGCAGACGGCGTGTTCTATACACTGAACAGCTCCAAGAGGCACCGAGCACCACTCCCCAGCGTCCCAGAACACAAGGAGGGGAAAACGCCCGTGGCGAGGCAGGGCACGAAATAAACACAAGTTTACACAAGTATTTTACCCCGACACTTTTCTATAGGCACAATACAGGGGTAAACCACAGTCACACTGCACGATGCCAGTTTTTTATTTTTATTTATTATTATTTTAATTTTTATTTTTTTTTTTATTTATTTTTTTATTTTTTGTATTTTTTTTAATATTTTTTTATTTTTTTTTTTTTTTTTATTTTTGTTTATTTTTTATTTTTTTTTTATATTTTTTATTTAATTTTTTATTTTTTATTTTTCTTTTTTTATATTTATTTTGTTTTTTTTATTTGTATTTTTTATTATTTTTATTAATTATTTTTTATTTTCTTTTTTGAATAAAAAAAACAGGGCAACACAAAGTTTATATCAGGTACAAAGGCACAACGAGGTCTTCACAGGGCAGCACCCAACTCCGTCTCTCGGCTGGTTCCTCCGCTCCCCCGCTCACAGCCAGCTGCCTCATGTTGCTCCATGTCCCTTCATGTTAAACACATGCCCAGGTCATCCTTTCATGGTAACACATTGTTTCGCACAGAGACAAAGACCCACTGGCGTAGCACTATCCCCCCCAAAGCAGACGAACCCGTCTGCCTCTGTACATATCTAAAACCTGAAACAAAACTACAGAAAATTGAAATAAATTCAGTCTCGGAAACACAAAAATTCTTTCATCCAGCGCGGCGTTTCTTCGCTCTCGCTGGGGTCGCTCTGGAGGAGGTGTGGGCGCGGGGGGCCCCCCGGTCAGATTGGCAGTGGCACCCCAGGGGTATCTTCTGCCCCAAGACCTGGCTCATGAGTCACCACTGCCGTCTGTTGCATCGCCTCACCGTCCAAATGCTCGTCCTCATCTCGTCAGCGTCTGCCACGTCCTCATCGCCGCCTACTGGGGCTAACGTCATATTCTTTTCACCATGGCCCCAGGATAGTAGCTTCCTGGCCCAATGGTAACGCCACAGCCGGTGACGCCAGAGTCCTCGAGGAAGTCAGGCAAACGGCCCACACCAACACAACTCTTGCTCCAAGAAGACTCTTCTGGATGCTCCACTTCTTCCACCAAGTGCCCAGCTTTGCACCAGCTGGCACCTTCTGGGCCGTATTGGAGCAGTAGCTACCAACAGTGTAACTATACCCTCCCTGGTCCAACACGGCTCTGCCCAACCGCTACGCCATCAGGCAGCTGAGGTTTTGTTTAGGCTCCACGAGGCACTATAACATCCACGCATCACTCTTTGACAGTCGAACCGGATTCTAGACTCTGTATGGGGGCAAGGTGTGCAGCGCTCAGCCGTTAACTACCTCTGCACAGCCAAACCTCTGGAAGCAAGGGCACATCTTCACCGTGCACCCTCACCAGCTTCCAGCAAGTCGACACACGCATGACTCTGGCGTCAGGCAGTCAAGGCCCCAGCAAGCAGTGCTCGGTCCAGATCGGCCACATACACCGCAGCCGCTGCACCGTGCTGCCCACCGCCAAATACGAGCCTCCACTGGCCCCTTGAGCTGCACACAAGCCTGTGACACCACACAGGTCTCTGTTGGTTGCGTCTGGAAGTCGCATAGGTGGCAACATATCAGCCCGCACTAGGGTCTTCTCAGCCCCAGTGTCCACTGTCAGGCGGCATGGCTTCCAATCTACTGAGCCCTCACCTGCATCGTGCTGTTTCGACGGTAGCTGACCCAAGTCGGGGCTGGGGACGAGGAACGGCTGGGTTTTCGGACCCTTCTCCAGCCTGTCCGAGTTCCGCCTGTACCACTTACTAGCCTTAGGACATGCACTCGGATGGTGACCATTCTGCCACAGTCCTTGCCAGCACTGCTGGAAATGGCATCAGAATCCGTCCGGTGAGAGGATTGTGTTCTTCTGCTCCTACGACACCGACTACGTCTGTGCCCTTCCTACACCGCAGCCCCCAACACAAGCCTTGGAAAGTGCTCGGGCTCACATGTCTCAATGCTACCTTCTCCACTTTAGCCTTCCGGCCCCGGAGGTCATGGCGGGGGTGAGCAGCTGGCCCTAGGCCACTGGTTGCCTTCAGGAAGGCCTCGAAACTCCAAGGCCCCGCCAGCGCCACCTGCAGGTCACCTCAGGCTGTGTCCTGCTTGACCGTAGATTTGCAGCTGCTGGTCCGCAAAGCGTCAACAAAGAAATTGCGGGCCAGAACCCGACATCTCTTCCACAGCCGCAGTGTAGACCTCCTACCAGCGACTCCACATCCTGCGCCAGCTGGGACAGTGTCTCGCCACGGCTCCGAGTCCGCTTCTCAAGCGGGCCCGATATACCTCGGCTGGTGGGGGCGTGCCCGAAACGGCGTTTCAAAGCCTCTCCACGCTGGTGTCCCAGAGGCATGGTTGGGATGGCGGCGATGCACCCAAAACTTCCACCGCGGGGCCCCTTCGCGCGTACAGGATGCAGGGCCTTTTCTTCCTGCCCAGCCTGTGCAGATGCAAGCATTCAAATTGGGGACATATGCCTCACAGGCCACTTCCCGTCGTTCAAAGCTGGCTACGCCTCACAGAATGGTCTGGAGGGCCGAGGGGCTGCAGGGGGAGAAACGTTCGTGCCTGTGAATAACACACCCGGGGAGGAGGGAAGGGGGGAGGGAGGGAACGAGGCGGGTGACCGGGTCCGAGTTTGCGCCACCTATTACCAGGGAGCGGTTTCCGATGGGTCCCAGCCTTCTGCAGCGGACACTGGCTCCGACACGACGCTGCGAGCCCGGGGGTTTCTGCCATGGGATCCAGGCAGACCCCAGTAAATCTGACACTCTGGCATCTGTTGCCAGAACATTCCCTGCCTTATTACTTGCACCGTTACTACCTCGTGACGCGCCTCCCACCTTCGCTTCCTCCCTCAGGCCCTGAAACTCGCCCTCAGAGTCTGCACCTCCTCCATCAGTTCACTCTTCCACGCTGTGCAGGCCTTGCGGTGTACTGCTGAGTTTTCATCTCACAGATGCAAGATGCTCGGTTAGCACCTCAACAAGTCGGCAGAACTGTTCCTGCCTCCTTGGCCGCATCTCGACGAGATGGTGCAGCCATGTCGGTGCCTTCTGTGCCTGCTCTCTGCCCTTGTGCATTTCCCTCCCTCATACGGCCCAGCATGCAGGTGATAGGTCCATCTGGCTCAGATTCACCTCACTCGTGCCTTTGCCTCAGTCATAACCTCCTCTCCCTCATGGCTGCCGCCATCTTGGGACGACATGATAAATCGGCGCGTTCTCACTGATCAATATCACAAATCCACTCCGACACCATTTGTTACGCCGACCGCCTCGTCTCTCTGCCACCAACACAAGGCAGGCTAGGCAGACGGCGTGTTCCACAGAGTCGCTGAACAATGAACAGTTCAAGAGGCACCGAGACCACAAGCGTCCCAGAACACCACGAGGGGAAACGCCAGGAGGCGAGGCAGGCACGCAAAATAAACACAATAATGACAGTTTTCCTTTATTTACACAAGTATTTACCCGTACACTTTTCTAGGCACAATACAGGGGGAAAACAGCTGGTCACACTGCACCGATGCAAGCGTATAAACAGGGAAACACAAAGTTATATCAGCGTCACAAAGGCACACACGAGGTCTTCCAGGAGCAGCACCCAACTCCGTCTATCGGCTGTTCCTCCGCTCCCCCGCCCACAGCCAGCTGTCCTCATGTTTGCCCAAGGGCACTTCATGTTAAACATGCCCAGGTCATCCTTTTCATGTTAACACATGTTTCGCACAGAGGACAAAGGACCCACTGCGTCGCAATAGTAATAAAATAATAATAATAATAATTAAGAATAATAATAATAAGAAGAATAATAATAATAATAATAATAAATAATAATAATTTTAATAAATATTCAAAAATGTTATCAAAATTCTCTTTATTCTCACTTTATCTATCATTTATTATTAGATTAATACAAGTCTGGTAATATTATCATTATTACCCTAATAATTGCCGAAATCACCAAAGAAATCGAAAAAAACGTCATTTTGAGGTATACTCTCAAAGGCTATATTTCGCAGATTTTGCCGCTTTTCGACTTTGGGAATGTTTTCTTATACCTTTTTTATATATATATGGACACATTCATGTTATTATCATCCATCAATATGATTGATTATCATCATTATTATCGTTATCATATCATATCATCATATCATCATTATCATCATCATTATCATCCATATTGTAATATTATCATCATTATGCAAGTGTATCAGTATTATTGCAATTATTGGGTTATGTATATATTTTTGCAAATATATAATAACAACAACAATAATAATAGTAATAACAAATAATAAGAACAAATAATAAACAATTTTATAATAATATTTATATCATTATCTTAATAGTATCGATACTACTGTAATTATTACTGATATAATAATTATTTTTGCAATTATACTACCAGATACAATAATAATATGATAATGATAACAAATAATAATATAATAACAATATTATAACCACTAGCATTATTATTATTATACTTATACTTATTATTATTATTGTTATTATTACAGATATATAGATTTTGTGGCAATGTACTAATAATTAAGATAATAGTAATAATTAATATATAATAATAATAATAATAATAATAGTAACTAATAATAATACTACGAATAATAATAGGATAATAATAATAATAATTATAATCATAATAATAATAATAATAATTAATAATAATAATACTAATAATAATAATACTAAGTTTAATAATATTCAAATGTTATCAAAATTCTCTTATTTTCACTTTTATCATCATATGTTATGATTAATTACAAATGCGGGGTAATTATTATCACTATTACCCTAATAAAATGCCGGAAATCACCAAAGAAATCGGAAAAAAACGTCATTTGGAGAGACTCTTCAAAAGGCATATTTCGCTAGATTTGCCGTTTTTCGAATTTTGGAATGTTTTCTTATACCTTTTTTTTATATTATATATGGACACAATTCCTGTTATTATCATCATCATTCATCATATTCATCATTATACGTTATCATCATAATTATTCATCATTATCATCATCATTTATCATTCATTATTGCAATTTATACAGCATTATTGCATAATTGTTATCATTATTATTGCAAATTATTGGAGTTATAGGTATATATTTTTGCAATAATACTAATAACCACAACCAATAATAATGTAATAACAAATATAATCGCAATAATAACGATTTATAATAATTATTAATATCATTATCTTAATTAGTATCGTTATAAGGTAATTAGTACTGTTATAATAATGATTTTTGCAAATTATACTACAGGATCAAATAATAATAATGTATAATAAACAATCATAATACTAATAACAATATTATAAACCACTAGCATTATATATTATACTTATACTTATTATTTTATTGTTATATTACAGATATAATAGATTTTTTGGATATGTACTAATAATTAAGATAATAGTAATAATAAGAATAATAATAATAATAATAATAGTTAATAATAATAATAATACTAAATAAAAATAATAATAATAATACTAATGTTAAAATTTTTTAATAATATTCAAATGTTATCAAAATTCTCCTTTATTCTCACTTTTATCATCATATTGTTATGATTAATTACACTTCTGGTCATCTTATCATTATGACCCTAATAATTGCCGAAAATCACCAAAGAAATCAAAAAAACGTCATTTTGGAGTATACTCTCAAAAGGCTATATTTCGCTAGATTTTGCCGCTCGTTTTCGACTTTTGGGAAATGTTTTTTATACCTTTTTTAATTATATATGGACACAATTCCTGGTATATCATCATCAATCATGATTATCATCATTATTATCGTTATCATCAATCATTATCATCAGACATTCATTATCATCATTCATTATCATTCATTTTATTGCAATTATTATTATCATTATCAATTGTTAATTATATTATTGCAATGCTTGGAGTTTTATAGTATATATTTTTACCAATAATACTAATACCACACAACATTACTAATAGTAATAACAATAATAATAAATAATAAACTATTTTATAATAATTATTTATATCATTATCTTAATTTAAAGGTTTTAATCGTTTTATACTGTAAATTATTACTGCTTATAATAATTATTTTTGCAATTATACTACCAGTACAAATAAATTAATAATGATAATAATAACAATAATTATACTCATAACAATAGTATAACCACTAGCATTATTATAATGATACCTTATACTATAGTATTATTGTTATTACTACAGAATATAATAGATTTTTGGCAATGATACTAATAATTAAAGATAATAGTAATAATAATAATAATAAATAATAATCAATAATTAATAATAATAATACTAATATAATAATAATAATTTTTAATATATCAAATGTTATCAAAATTCTCTTTATTCTCACTTTTATCATCATTTTTGTTATGATTTAATACAAGTCTGGTAATATTATCATATTATCTAATAATTGCCGAAATAACAAAGAAATCGAAAAAACGTCATTTGGAGTATTACTCTCAATAGGCTATATTTCGCTAGATTTTGCGGCTTTTGACTTTTGGGAAATGTTTTCTTATACCTTTTTTATATTATAGATGGACCACAATCCTGTTATTATCATATCATTAACATGATATCATCATTATTATCGTTGATCATCATCATTATCATCATCATTATCATCATTATTGCAATTATTATCATCCTTATTGCAATTGTTATCATTTATTATTGCAATTATGGAGTTATAGTATATATTTTGCAATAATACTAATAACCACAACAATAATAATAGTAAATAACAATAATAATAGCAATAATAACGATTTTATAATAATTATTTAGATCCATTATCTTATTTAGTATCGTTATAAGGTAATTATTACTGTTAGAATAAATATTTTTGCCAATTATACTACCAGTACAAATAATAATAATGATAAGAATAACAATAATAATACAATTAACAATATTATAACCACTAGCATTATTATTAATAGACTGGTTATACTTATTAATTATTATGTTATATTACAGATCATAATAGATTTTGGAATATGATACTAATATTAAAGGATTAATAAGTAATATAATAAATAATAATAATAATAATAATTTTTTAAATAATAATATAATAATAATAATAAAATAATAATAATAATATAATAATAAAATTTTTAATATATTCAAAGGTTATCAAAATCTCTTATTCTCACTTTTATCATCATTATTGGTTTATGATTAATACAAATTCTGGTAATTATTATATATTACCCTAATATTCCGACATCACCAAAGAAACGAAAATAAACGTTCATTTGGATAGACTCTCAAAAGGCTATATTTCGCAGATTTTGCCGCTATTTTCCGCTGTTGGAATGTTTTTCTTATACCTTTTAGATTATATATATGGACACAATTCCTGTATTATCATCATCCTTATCATGATTTTCATCATATTATCGTTTTATCATCATCATTATCATTTTTTATATCATAATATCATCATCATTATCATCATTATGCAATTATATCATCATTTATGCAAAGTGTTATCATTATTATTGCAAGTATTGGAGTATAGTATATATTTTGCAATAATACTAATAACCACAACAATAATAATAGTAATAACAATAATAATAACCAAATAACGATTTATAATAATATTATCTCATTATCTTAATTAGTATGCGTTATTACTGTAATTATACTGTTATAATAATTATTTTTGCAATCATACTACCAGTACAAATAATAATAATGATATACATAAACAATAATTAATACTAATAAAAATAGTTAACCACTAGCATTATTATTATTTACTTATACTTATTATTATATTGTTATTACTACAGATATATAGATTTTTGGCAATGATACTAATAATTAAGATAATAGTAATTATAATAATAAATACTATAATAATAATAATGATAATAACATAATAATAAACTATTAATAATAATAATAATAATAATAATAATATTTTAATAATATTAAAATGTATCAAAATCTCTTTATTCTCTCTTTATCACATTATTGTTATGAGTAATACAATTCTGGTTAATATTCTCATTATACCCTAAAATGGCCGAAATCACAAAGAATCGAAAAATGTCATTTTGGAGTATACTCTCAAAAGGCTATATTTCGCTAGATTTTGGCGCTTTTTCGACCTTGGGAATGTTTTTCTTATTTGTTTATATTATATATAGGACACAATTTCCTGTTATTATCATCAGCCTTATCATGCTTAGTCAGTCATTATTATCGATTATCATCATAATTTCACATTAGCATAATTATCATTCATTCATTATCATCATTATTGCAATGATATCATCATTATTGCAATTGTTATCATTATTATTGCAATATTGGGAGTTACAGTATGAATATTTTTTGCAATAATACTAAACACAACAATAATAATAGTATAACAAGAATAAACAATAGTAAACGATTTTATAATAATTATTTACTATCATTATCGTAATAGTATCGTATTACTGTAATATTAGTTATAATAATTATTTTTGTCCACTATACTACTAGTACAACTAATAATAATGATAATAATAAACAATAATAATACTAATAACAATATTAGAACACTAGCTTATTATTATTTATACTTTATACTTATTATTATTATTGGTTATTATTACAGATATAATAGATTTTTTGGCAATGATACTAATAATTAGATAATAATAATAATAATAATGATAATAATAAAAATACTAATACTAATACTAATACTAATAATAAATAATAATGATAATAATAAATAATAATAATAATAATGATTTTAGTAAAAATTCAAAATGTTATCAAAATTCTCTTATTCTCACTTTATATCATTATGTTATGATTATACAATTCTGGTAATTATATCATATTACCATAAGAATTGCCGAAATCACCAAAGAAATCGAAAAAACGTATTTTGGAGTATATACTCCAAAAGGCTATATTTCGCTAGATTTTGCGCTTTTTCGACTTTTGGGAATGTTTTTCTTATACCTTTTTTATATTATATATGGACACAATTCCTGTTACTATCAGCATCATTATCATGATATCATTATTAGTATCGTATCATCATCATTATCATATATCATCCCATTTCATTCATTATGCAATTATTATCATCATTATGGCAATGTTATCATCATTATTGCAATTTTGAGTTATAGTATATATTTGCAAGAATACTAATAACCATAACAATAATAATCGTAATAAACAATAATAATAACAATAATAAACGATTTTAATAAAATATTTATATATTATCTTAATAGTACGTTATTACTGTAATTATTACTGTATAATAATTTAGTTGCAAAACTATAAACCAGTACAAATAAAATAATGATTAATAATAACAATTAATAATTTACTAATAACTACATATTATAACACGCTAGCATATTATATATAACTTATACTATATTATTAATGTTATTATTACATGATATAATAGATTTTTGGCAATGTACTAACAATTAAAGATACTAGAACTAATAATAATGATTAATAATAATAATAATTAATAAATATAATAAATACTAATAATATAATAATAATAATAATAATAATCAATAATAATAATTATAATAATAATTAATAATACGTCAAATGTTATCAAATTCTCCTTTATTATCACTTTATCATATTATGTTATGATTAATACACTTTCTGGGAATTATATCATATTACCCTAATAAATGCCGGAAATAACAAAGAAATCGGAAAAACGTCATTTGAGTTACTTCAAAAGGCTATATTTCGGTAGATTTTGCCGCTTTTTCGACTTCTTGGGAAGTTTTTCTTATACCTTTTTATATTAAACATATAATAGGACACAATTCCGCTATTTATCATCATCTTATCATGATATCAATCATATTATCGTTATCATCATCATTATATCCATATCATCATTATCATCATCATATCATCATTATGCCAATTATTATCATCATTATTGCAATTGTATTAATATTATGCGCAATTATTGGAGTTATAGTATAATTTTGCAAATAATACTAATAACCACAACAATAAAATAGTAATAACACTAATAATAACAATAATAACGATTTTATAATAATTATTGATATCATTATCTAATTAGTATCGTTATTACTGTAATTATTACTGTATATATTATTTTTGCAATTATACTACCAGTACAAATAATAATAAATGATAATAATAACAATTAATAATATCTAATAACCAATATTATAAACACTAGCATTATCATTATATACTTATATTATATAGTATTGTATTACTACGATATAATAGATTATGTTTTGTCCAATCTACTAATAATTAGGGATAATTAGTAATAATAATAATAATTAATAATATAAAATAATAATAATAATAATAATAATAATAATAATAATAATACTAATATCTATAATAATAATAATAATTTTAATAATATTCAAAGGTATCAAAATTCTCTTTATTCTCACTTTTATCATCATTATTGTATGTAATACAATTCTGGTAAATATAATTATTCCCTAATAATTGCCGAAGTCACCAAAGGAAATCGAAAAAAAACTCATTTTGGAGTATACGCTCACAAGGCTATATTTCGCTAGATTTGCCTCTTTTCGACTTTTGGGAATGTTTTTCTTAACCTTTTTTATATTATATATGGACACCATCCTGTTATTATCATCATCATTATCATGAGTATCACATTATTAGCGTTATCATCATCCCCATATAATCATTATCTCATTCATTATATCACATTATTGCAATTCTTATCATCATTATTGCAATTGTTTCATTATTATTGCAATTACTTGGAGTTATATATATATTTTTGCAATAATACTAATAAACCCACAACAATACTAATAGTATAACAATAATAATAACAATCAATAAAGATTTTATAATAATGCTTTATATCATTATCTTAATTAGTATCGTTATTACTGTAATTATTACTGTTACCAATAATTATTTTTGCAATTATACTACCAGTACAAATAATAATAATGATAAATATATAACA
The DNA here is from genome assembly GCF_015228065.2 of Penaeus monodon. Classification (NCBI taxonomy): domain Eukaryota; kingdom Metazoa; phylum Arthropoda; class Malacostraca; order Decapoda; family Penaeidae; genus Penaeus; species Penaeus monodon. The sequence goes on along the minus strand of NW_023664037.1, from coordinate 20,697 downwards.
ATAATAAACTACTAAACAATATTAAACCACTAGCATTATTAATTAGATACTTATCCGTATTATTATTATTGTATTATTACAGATATATAGATTTTTTGGCACAATGAATACTTAATGATTAAGATAATAGTAATAATAATAATAATAATATAATAATACGACAATAATAATAATAATAATAATATAATGATAATAATAATTTTAACAATATTTCAAATGTTATCACATTCTCTTTATTCTCACTTTATCAACATTATGGTTATGATTAATACAAAATTCTGGTAATTATATCATTACTACCCAATAATTCCGAAATCACCAAAGGAAATCAAAAAAACGTCATTTTGGAGATACTCTCAAAAGGCTATATTTTCGCTAGTTTTGCCGCTGTTCGACTTTTGGGAATGTTTTTCTTATACCTTTTTTATAGCTATATATGGGACAAATTCCTGTTATTATCATCATCATTATCATGATTATCATCATATTCTCGTTATCATCATCATTATCATCATTATCATCTTTAAATCATCATTATTATCATTATTGCAATTATTATCATCATTTTCAATTGTTATCATTATTATTGCAATTATTGGAGTTATAGTATATATTTTTTGCAATATACTAATAACCACAAGAAATATATAGTAACAATAATATACAATAATAACGATTTTATAATATATTTATATCATTATCTTAATTATATCGTTATTACTGTAATTATTACTGTTTATATATATTATTTTTGAAATTTATACTACATCAAAAATAATAATGATAATAATAACAATAATAATACTAATAAAATTTATAACCACAAAGCATTATTATATTATAACTAAACTTATTATCATTATTGCTATTATTTACGATATAATAATTTTTTGGCATCATACTAATATTAAGATTAATATTAAAAATACTAATAATAATATATTAATAATAATATAATAATAATAATAATAATAATAAAAAATAATAAATAATAAATATATTTAAATATATTCATTTTATCAAAATCTATTTATTCTCATTTTTATCATCATTATTGTTATGATTAATACAATTCTGGTAATTATTAATCATTATTACCTAATAATTTGCAAAATACACAAAAATAAAAAAACGTCATTTTGGAGTATACTCTCAAAAGGCTATATTTCGCTAAATTTTGCCACTTTTTCGACTTTTGGAATGTTTTTTTCTTATACCTTTTTTTATTATTAATGACACATTCCTGTTATTATCATCATCATTATCATGAAATTCACATTATATCGTTATCATCATATTATCATATCTCATCAATATCATCATTATTGCATTATTATCATCATTTTGAAATGTTTTCATCATTTTGCAATTTTGAGTTATAGTATATATTTTTGCATAATACTATAACCACAAAATATAATATTATATACAATAATATAACAATAATAACATTTTATAATAATTATTTATATCATTATCTTAATTAGTATCGTTATTACTGTAATTATTCTGTTATAATATTATTTTTGCAATTATACTACAGTAACAAATAAAATAATGATAATAATAACAATAATAATAATAAAATACGTTATAAACCACTAGCATTATTTATTATATACTTATACTTATTATTATTTATTTGTTATTATTACAGATATAATATGAATTTTTGGAAAATGATACTAATAATTAATAATATAAATAAAATATATAATATAATATATAATAATATTATATATATAATAATAATTTTAAATATATAAATTTTTCAAATTCTCTTATTCTCATTTTATCATCATTATATTATGATTAATAAATTCTGTATTATTATCATTATAACTAATAATTGCGAAATCACAAAATCAAAAAATTTAAATTTTTTTTTTTTTTTTAAAATTTTTTTTTTTTTGGTTTTTTTTTTTTTTTAAAATTTTAAATCCCAAAAATTGAAAAAATTTTTTTTTTTAAAATTTATTTTCCCTTTTTTTTTTCCCCTTTTTTTTCCCCAAAAATTTTTAAATTTTTAATTTTAATTTTTTAAAAAATTTTTTAAAAAATTTTTTTTTAAAAAAAATTTTTTTTTTTTTTTTTTTTAAAAAAAAAATTAATAAAAAAAAAATTTTAAAATTAAAAAAAATTTTTAAAAACCCAAAAAAAAAAAATTTTTATTTTTTTTTCCCCAAAAGGGAAAGGGAAATTTTTTTTCCCTTTTTTTCCCCTTTTTTCCCTTTTAAATTTGGGCCCCAAAAAAAAAAAAATTTTTTTTTAAAATTCCCCAAACCTTTTTCCCTTTTTTTTTTTTTTTAAAATTTTTTTTACCTTTTTTTTTTAAAAAAACCCATTTTTTTTAATTTTTATCATTTTTTTGGTTTTTTTTTTTTATTAAATTTTAAATTTTTTTTCCCCCAAACATAAAAATTAAATTAAAAAAAAAAATTTTTTTTTTTTAAATTATTTTTTTAAAATTTTTTTTAATTAAAAAAAAAAATTTTTTCAAAAAAAACAAAAAAAATTTTTAAAAAAAAAAATTTAAAAAAAAAAAAAAATTTTTTTTTAAAAAAAATTATTTTAAAAAATTTTTTAATTTTTTTTGTTTTTAAAAAAAAAAAATTTTTTAAAAAAAAATTTTAAAAAATTAAAAATTTTTAAAAAAAATTTTAAAATTTTTTTTTTTAAATAAATTTTAATTTTTAAATACCCCAAAATTTTTCCAAAACCCCAAAAAAAAAAAATTTTTTTAGGTTTTTTTGGGAATTTTTCCTTTTTTTTTCCTTTTAAAAATTTTTAAAATTTTTTTTTTAAATTTTAAAAAATTTTTTTTTTATTTTTTTTTTGTTTTTCCCCTTTTTTTTTTTAATAATTTTTTTTTAAAAATTTTTAAAAAAATTTTCCTTTTTTTTTTTTTATTTAAATTTTTTTATTTTTATTTTTTTTATTTATTTTTTTCCAAAAAATTAAAAAAAAAAAAACCCAATTTTTATAAAATTTTCAATTTTTTTAAAAAATTTATATTTTTTAAATTTAAAAAAACCCCCAAAAAAAAAATTTTTAAAAAAAAAAATTTTTTTTTTTAAAAAATTTTTAAAAAATTTTTTAAAAAAAACAAAATTAAAAAATTTAAAATTTTTTTTTTTTTAAAAATTTTTTTTAAATTTTTTTTTTTTAAAAGGGTTTAATTTTTTAAAAAATACTAATTTTTTGGATTTTTTTAAAAAAAAATTTTTAAAAAAAAATTTTAAAATTTAATAAAAAAAATTTTTTTAAAATTTTTTTTTTAAAAAATTTTAAAAAAAAAAAAAAAATTTTTTTTTAAAAAATTTAAAATTTTCCCAAAACCCCCAAAAAAAAAATTTTTTTGGGAATCCCTTGGGCTTTTTTTTAAAAAAAATTTTTTTCCAAAAAAAATTTTTAAAAAATTTTTTAAAAAAACCCCCCTTTTTTTTTTTCCCTTTTTTTTAAATTTTTTTTTTTAAATTTTTTTTTTTTTAAATTTTTTATTTTTTTTTTTTTTAAAAAATTTAAAAAAACCAAAAAAAAATTATTAAAAAAAAAAAAATTTTTTAAAAAAAATAAAAAAAAAATTTTTTTAAAATTTTATTTTAAAAATTTTTTTTTTGGGAAAAAAATTTTAAAAAATTAAAAAATTTTTTTTTAAAAAAACTTTTTAAAAATAAAAAAAAATTTTAAAATAAAAATAATAAAAAAAAAAAAATTTTTTTCAAAAAAAAAAAATTTTTTTTTTAAATCATCAAAATTTTAATAAAAAAAATTTTTTTTTTTTTTTTTAAACAAAATTTTTTTTTTCCCCCCCCAAAAAAAAAAAAAAAATTTTTTAATTTTAAAAAAATTTTTTTTTTTTTTTTAAAAAGTTTTTGGGAAAATTTTTCCCCAAAAATTTTTTTTTTGGGTTTTTTTATTTTTCATTTTTTCTTTTTTTTTTTTTTTTAAATTTTTTTAATCTTTATAAATTTAAATTTTTTATCATTTTTTTAAAATTTTTTTTTAATTTTTAATCATTTTTTAATTTATTTTTATTTTTTTAAAAAAAATTTTTTTTTTTTTTTAAAAAAAAAATTTAATTTTTTTTTTTTTTTTTAAATTTTTTTTAAAAAAAATTTTTTTTTAAAAAAATTAAAATTTTTTTTTTTTTAAAAATTAAAAAAAAAAAAAACAAAAAAATAAAAATTTAAATTAAAAATAATAATAATAAAAAAAAAAAAAAAAAAAAATTTTAAAAATTTTTTTAAAATTAATTTTAAAAAAAAAAAATTTTTTTTAAAAATTTTAATTTTAATTTTTTTAACCCCTTTTTTTTTTTTTATAAAATTTTTTAAATTTTTAAAAAATTTTTAAAAATTTTTTTTAAAAACCCAAAGAAAAAAAATTTTTGGGGCCCCCTTTTTGGGTTTTTCCTAATTTTTTTTTTTTTAAAAATTTTTTTATTTTTTTATTTTTTTTCCCAAATTTTTATTATAAAAAAAAATTTTTTTTTTTATCATAAAAAAATTTTTTTTTTTTAAAAAAATTTTTTTTTTTTTTTTTTTCCTTAAAAAAAAAATTTTAAAAAAATTAAAATTTTTTTTTTAAAAAAAAATTTAAAAAAATTTAAAATAAAAATAATAATAATAATAATAATAATAAAAAAAAAAATTTTTTTAAAATAAAAAATTTATAAAATTTTGGTTTTTTTTTTTTTTTTTAAAATTTTTTTTTAATTTTACTTTATTATTTAATTTTTAAAACCCAAAAAAAAAAAAAAAACCCCCCCCAAAAAAACCAAAAAAAAATTTTTTTAGTTTTTTCCCCCCCTTTTAAGGGGGAATTTTTTCCCTTTTCCTTTTTTTTTTTTTCCTTTCCTTTTTATTTTTTTTTAAAAAATTTTTAATTTTTTTTTTTTTTTTCCCATTATTATTTTTTTCCCCTTTTTTTTAAAAAATTTTTTAAAATTATTTTTTTAAATTTTTAAAAATTTTGTTTTTATTTTTTTTTTTTGGTTATTTTTTTTTTGGAATTTTAAAAAAAATTTTTTTAAAAAAAAAAAAAAAAAAATAAAAAAATAATAATTTTAAAACTTTAAAAAAAAATTTTTTTAAAATTTAAATTATTATTTTTATTTTTTTTTTTTTTTTTTTTTTTTTTTAAAAAAAAAAAAAATTTTTTAAAATAATAAAAAAATTTAAAAAAAAAAATAATAAAAAATAAAATAATAAAAATTTAAAAAAAAAAATAAAAATAATTTTAAAAAATTTTAAAATTTTTTTTTTTTTTTGGGGTTTTTCCCTTTTTTTTTTTTTAAAAAAATTTTTTTTTTTTTAAAAATTTTTTTCCTTTTTTCCCTTATTACCCTTTTAAATTTTTTTTTTTTTTTTTTTTTTTTTTTTTAATTATTATTTTAAAATTTTTTTTTTTAAAAATTTTTTTTAAAAAATTTTAAAAAAACAAAAAAAAAAAAAAAAAAAATAAAAAAAAAAAAAAAAAAAAATTTTTTTAAATTTAAAAATTTTTTAAAATTTTTTTTTTTTTTTTTTTTTTTAAAAAATTTTTTTTTTTTTTTTTTCCCCCTTTTTATTTTTTCCCCAAAATTTTCTTTAAAATTTTTTTTTTTTTTTAAATTTTTATCTTTAATTTTAATTTTTTTTTTAAATTGGGGGAAAAATTATAAAAAAAAATAATATAATAAAAAAAAATAACCAAAAAAATTTTTTAAAAAAAAAAAATTTTATTTAATTTTTTTTCCCTTTAATTTTTTTTTTTAAAAAAATTTTTTTTTTTTTTTAAAAATAAAAAAAAAAAAAAAAAAAAAAAAAATAATAAAAAAAAAAAATTTTTTAATATTTTTAATTTTAAAAAAAAAAAATTTTTTTTTTTCCCTTTTTTTAAAATTTTTTTTAAAAATTTTTTTTATTATTTTTTTAAAAAAAAAATTTTTTTTTAAAAATTTTTTTTTTAAAAAACCCCCAAAAAAACCCCCAAATTTTTCCCCTTTTTCAATTTGGGGGTTTTTTTTTCCCTTTTTTTTTTTTTTAAAAATTTTTTTTAATTTTTTTATTTTTTCCAAATTTTTTTAACCCTTTTCTTTATTTTTTTTTCATCATTTTTAAAAATTTTTTTTTTTTTTTTTTAAAATTTTTTTTTATTTTTTTTTTTTTAAAAATTCAAAAAAAAAAATAAATTTTTTTTAAAAAAAAAAAACCCCCCAAAAAAAAAAAAAAAAAAAAATTTTTTAAAAAAAATTTTTTTTTTTTTTTTTAATTTTTTAAAAAAAAAAAAAAAAAAATTTTTTTTTTTAAAAAAAAAAAATTAAAATAAAAAAAAAAATAAAATAATAAAAAAAAAAAAAAAAAAAAATTTTTTTAAAAAATTTTTTTAAAAAATAAAATTTTTTTTTTAAAATTTTTCAAAATTTTTTAAATTTTTTTCCCCTTTTAATTTTTTTTCCCTTTTAATTCCTTTTAAAAAAAAAAAAAAAATTTTTTTTAAACCCAAAAAAACGAAAAAACGTCATTTTGGAGTATACTCTCAAAAGGCTATATTTCGCTAGATTTTGCCGCTTTTTCGACTTTTGGGAATGTTTTTCTATACCTTTTTTATATTATATATGGACACAATTCCTCTTATTATCATCATCGTTATCATGATTATCATCATTATTATCGTTATCTATCATTATCATCATTATCATCATTATCATCATCATTATCATCATTATTGCAATTATTATCATCATTATTGCAATTGTTATCATATTATTGCAATTATTGGTGTTTTAGTATATTTTTTTGCAATAATACTAATAACCACAACAATAATAATAGTAATAACAATAATAATAACAATAATAACGATTTTATAATAATTATTTATATCATTATCTTAATTAGTATCGTTATTACTGTAATTATTACTGTTATAATAATTATTTTTGCAATTATACTACCAGTACAAATAATAATAATAATAATAATAATAATAATAATAATAATAATAATAATTAATAATAATAATAATATTTTAATCATATTCTAATGTTATCAAAATTTCTCTTATTCTCACTTTTATCATCATTATTGTTATGATTAATACAATTCTGGTAATTATTATCATTATTACCCTAATAATTGCCGAAATCACCAAAGAAATCGAAAAAAACGTCATTTTGGAGTATACTCTCAAAAGGCTATATTTCGCTAGATTTTGCCGCTTTTTCGACTTTTGGGAATGTTTTTCTTATACCTTTTTTTATTATATATGGACACAATTCCTCTTATTATCATCATCGTTATCATAATTATCATCATTATTATCGTTATCATCATCATTATCATCTATCATCATTATCATCATCATTATCATCATTATTGCAATTATTATCATCATTATTGCAATTGTTATCATTATTATTGCAATTATTGGAGTTATAGTATATATTTTTGCAATAATACTAATAACCACAACAATAATAATAGTAATAACAATAATAATAACAATAATAACGATTTTATAATAATTATTTATATCATTATCTTAATTAGTATCGTTATTACTGTAATTATTACTGTTATAATAATTATTTTTGCAATTATACTACCAGTACAAATAATAATAATGATAATAATAACAATAATAATACTAATAACAATATTATAACCACTAGCATTATTATTATTATACTTATACTTATTATTATTATTGTTATTATTACAGATATAATAGATTTTTTGGCAATATACTAATAATTAAGATAATAGTAATAATAATATAATAATAATAATAATAATAATAATAATAATAATAATAATAATTTTAATAATATTCAAATGTTATCAAAATTCTCTTTATTCTCACTTTATCATCATTATTGTATGATTAATACATTCTGGTAATATATCATATTACCCTAATAATTGCCGAAATCACAAAGAATCGAAAAAACGTCATTTTGGAGTATACTCTCAAAAGGCTATATTTCGCTAGATTTTGCCGCTTTTCGACTTTTGGGAATTTTTCTTATACTTTTTTATTTATATATGGACACATTCCTCTTATATCATCATCGTTATCAGATTATCACATTATTATCGTATCATCATCATTATCATCATATCACATTATCATCATCATTATCATCATTATTGCAATATTATCATCATTATTGCAATGTTATCTATTATTCAATTATTGGAGTATAGTATTATTTTGCAATAATACTAATAACCACAACAATAATAATATAACATAATTAACAATAATAACGATTTTAATAATTATTTATATCATTATTTAATTAGATCGTTATTACTGTAATTATTACTGTTATAATAATTATTTTTGCAATTATACTACCAGTACAAATAATAATAATGATAATTTAAATAACAATAATAATCAATAACAATATTATAACCACTAGTCATTATTATTATTATATTATTATTTAATTATATGTATTATTACAGATATAATAGATTTTTGGCAATATACTAATAATTAAGATAATAATAATATATAATAATAATAATAATAATTAATAATAATAATAATAATATAATAATAATCAAAATATAATTATCAAAAATTCTCTTTATTCTCACTTTTATCATCATTATTGTTATGATTAATACAATTCTGGTAATTATTATCTTATTTACCCTAATAATTGCCGAAATCACCAAAGAAATCGAAAAAAACGTCATTTTGGAGTATACCTCAAAAGGCTATATTTCGCTAGATTTGCGCTTTTTCGACTTTTGGGAATGTTTTCTTATACCTTTTTTATATTATATATGGACACAATTCTCTTATTATATCATCTTTCATGATTTATCATTATTATCGTTACATCATCATTATCATCATTATCATCATTATCATCATCATTATCATCATTATGCATTATTATCATCATTATTGCAATTGTTATCATTATTATTGCAATTATTGGAGTTATAGTTATATTTTTGCAATTAATACTAATAACCACACAATAATAATAGTAATATACAATAATAATAACAATAATAACGATTTTATAATAATTATTTATATCATTATCTTAATTAGTATCGTTATTACTGTAATTAATTACTGTTTATAATAATTATTTTTGCAATTATACTACGTACAAATAATAATAATGATAATAATAACAATAATAAATAATAAACAATATATATAACCACTAGCATTATTATAATTATACTTATATATTATTATTATTTTATTATACAGATATATAGATTTTTTGCAATTACTAATAATTAATAAGTTAATATATAATAAATAATAATATAATAATATAATAATAATAATAATAATATAATAATATAATAATAATAATAATAATAATAATAATAATAATAATTTTAATAATATTCAAATGTTATCAAAATTCTCTTTATCTCACTTTTTATCATCATTATTGTTATGATTAATACAATTCTGGTAATTATTATCATTATTACCCAATAATTGCCGAAATCACCAAAGAAAAAAAAAAACGTCATTTGGAGTATCTCAAAAGGCTATATTCCTAGATTTTGCGCTTTTTCGCTTTTGGAATGTTTTCTTTCTTATATACCTTTTATATAATTATGGACACAATCCTTTATATCATCATCATTATATGATTATCATCATTATTATCGTTATCATCATCATTATCATCATTATACAATCATCATATTAATCATCATTATTGCAATTTATCATTATTATGCAATTTTGATTATATTGATTTTTGTATATACTATATTCAATAATAACAAACACAAATAATAACAATAATAACGATTTTATAATAATTATTTATCTCATATCTTAATTAGTATCGTTTATTACTGTAGATTATTACTGTTATGATAATTATTTTTGCAATTATACTACCTACAAATAATAATAATGAAATATCCCAATTAATAATACTAATACCAAGATTATAACCACTAGCATTATTATTATTATACTTATACTTATTATTATCCTTTTATTATTAAAGATATAATAGATTTTTTTGCAATTATACTATAATTTAAGATATAGTATAATAAATAACATAATGCATAAATATAATATATAATAAAATAATAATAATAATAATTTTTAATATATTCACATGTTTATCACATTCTCTTTATTCTCACTTTTATCATCATTATTGTTATGATTAATACAATTTCTGGTAATTATTATCATTAATTACCCTATAATTGCCGAAATCACCAGAGATCGAACAACGTCCATTTTGGAGTATACTCTCAAAAGGCTATATTTCGCCTAGATTTTGCCGTTTTCGACTTTTGGGAATGTTTTTTCTTATCCCTTTTTTATCTTATATATGGACACAATTCCTCTTATTATCATCATCGTTATCATGATTAGCATCATTATTATCTTTATTCATCATCATTATCATCAATTATCTCATTATCATCATCATTATCATCATTATTGCAATTATTATCATCATTATTGCAATTGTTATCAATTATTATTGCAATTATTGGGAGTTATATATTATATTTTTGCAATAATCCTAATAACCACAACAATAATAATAGTAATAACACTAAGAATAACATAATAACGATTTTATTAATAATTATTTATATCATGTTATCTAATTAGTAATCGTTATTACTGTATTATACTGTTATGATAATTAATTTTGCATTATACTACCGTAACAAATAATATAATGATAATAATAACAATAATAATACTAATAACAATATAGAACCACTAGCATTATTATTATTATACTTATCTTATTAATTATATTGTTTTATTACAAAGATATAATAGATTTTTTTGGCAATTTATACTAATAATTAAGATAATAGTAATACTTATAAATAATAATAATACTATAATAATAATAATAAATAATAATAATAATATAATAAAATATAATAATTTTATAATATTCAAATTATCAAAATTCTCTTTATTCTCACCTTATCATCATTTTTTGTTATATTAATTACAATTTCTGGTATTAATTATCAGTATTACCCTAATAATTGCCGAAATCACCAAAGCAATCGAAAAAACGTCATTTTGGAGTATACTCCTCAAAATGCTATATTTCGCTAGATTTGCCGCTTTTTCGACTTTTGGGAATGTTTTTCTTATACCTTTTTTTAATATATATATGGACCCAATTCCTCCTTATTATCATCATCGTTATCAATTATTATCATCTTATTTATCGGATTTATCATCATCATTATCATCATTATCATCATCATTATCATCATTATTGCATTATTATCATTATTATTGTTTCATTATTATTGCATTATTGGAGTTATAGTAATATTTTTGAATAATATAATAACACAAATAATAATAATAACATAATATAATAATAATAAGATTTTATAATTATTATTTTATCATTATCTTAATTAGTACGTTATTATAATTATTTGTTATAATAATTATTTTTGCAATAATATAAATACATATAATATATAATATATAATATAAATAATATATAATAATAATAATAATAATAATAATAATAATAATAATAATAATAATAATAATAATAAAAAAAAAAAAAAAAAAAAAATTAATAATAATATTTTCTAATCTTCAAAGTTATCAAAATTCTCTTATTCTCACTTTTATCACATTCATTGTTATGATTAATACAATTCTGGTAAATATTATCATTTATTACCCTAATAATTGCGAAAATCACCAAAGAAATCGAAAAAACGTCATTTTCGGAGTATACTTCATAAGGCATATTTCGCTAGATTTTGCCGCTTTTCGACTTTTGGACATGTTTGTCTTATAACTTTTACAATTTTTATTACTATGGACACAATCCTGTTACTATCATCATCAGTTCATGATTATCATCATATTATCGTTATCCTCATCCAAACATTTAATTTTTTTTCCAAAAATTCAATATCATCATTATTCTAATCATCATTATCAATCATTATTTGCAATTATTATCATCATCTATTGCAATGTTATCATAATTATTGCAATTATGGAGTTATAGTATAGTTTTGGCCAATAATACTAATAACCACAACAATAATAATAGTAAGTAACAATAATAATAACAATACTAACTATTTGTATAATTATTATTTATATCATTATCTTAATTAGTATCGTTACTCAGATACATTACTTACTGTTATAATAATTATTTTTCCAATTATACTACAGTACAAATAATAAGAATGATGATAATAAAAACAATAATAATACTATAACAATATTATAATCACTAGCATTATTTTATTATACTCTATACTTATGATATTATGTTTATTATTAACAGATATAATATATTCTTGGCAATAATACTAATAATTAAGATAATAGTAATAATAATAATATAATATAATAAATAATAATAATAATAATAATAATACAAATAATAATAATAATAATAATATATATAATAATATTTTTAATAATATTAAATGTTATCAAAAATTCTCTTATATTCTCACTTTATCATCATTATTGTTATTGATTAATGCAATTCTGGTAAATATTATCATTATTACCATAATATGCCGAAATCCACCAAAGAAATCGAAAAAACGTCTTTTGGAGTATACTCTCATAAGCCTATATTTCGCTAGATTTTGGGCGCTTTTCGACTTCGGGAATGTTTTTCTCATACCTTTTTATATATATATGGACACAATTCCTGTTATTATCATTCATTATCTATGCTTCTCATCATTATTATCGTTATAATCATCATTATCATCCATTATCATCATTATCATCCATCATATCTCATTATTGCAATTATTATCATATTATTGCAATTGTTATCATTATTATTGCAATTATTGGAGTTATAGTAATATGTTTTTGCAATAATACTTAATAACCACAACAATAAAATAGATCATAACAAGAATAACAAAACAAAATAACGATTTATAACTTATTATTTATATCATTATCTAATTAGTATCGTCTTACAGTAATTATTACTGTTATAATAATTATTTTTGAAATTATACTACCAGTACAAATAATAATAATGATGATGATAACCAATAATAATACTAATAAACAATATTATAATCACGAGCATTATATTATTATACTTAGTACTTATTATTATATTGTTATATTACAGCTTCTAATAGATTTTTTGGCAATAATACTAATAATAAGATAATGCAATAATAATAATATAAGAATAATAATAATAATAATAATAATAAATAATAATAATAATAATAATAATAATAATAATAATATTTTTAATAATATTCAAATGAATTTATCAAAATTCTCTTATACTCTCACTTTTATCATCATTATGTTATGATTAATACAATTCGGTAAATATTATATTATTACCCCTAATAATTGCCGAAATCACCAAAGAAATCGAAAAAAAACGTCATGTGTTTGAGTATACTCTCATAAGGCCTATATTTCGCTAGATTTGCCGCTTTTCGACTTTTGGAATGTTTTTCTTATACCTTTTTTATTATTATATATGAGACACAAATTCCTGTTATGTCATCATCATTATCATGATTATCAATCATAATTATCGTTATCATCATCATTAGCATCATATCATCATTATCATCACATTATCATCATTATTGCAATTATTACATATTATTGCAATTGTTATCATTATTAATTGAAATTTATTGGAGTTATAGTATATGTTTGACAAGAATACAATAACACAACAATAATAATAGACTAATAATAATAATAACAATAATTAACGATTTTATAATTATCTTTTATATCATTATCTTAATTAGTAAGTTATTACAGTAATATTACTGTCTATATAATAATGATTTTGGCAATTATATACCATTACAATTAATAATAATGAGATAATAACAATAATAATACTAATACAATATTATAATCACTAGCATTATTATTATTTATACTTATACTTATTATTATTATTGTTATTATTACAGATTATAATAGATTTTGTTGGCAATAAATACTAATAATTAAGATAATAGTAATAATAATAATAATAATAATATAATAATAATAATAATAATAAATAATAATAATAATAATAATAATAATAATAATAATATAATATTTTTAAATAATATTCAAATGTTATCAAAAATTCTCTTATCTCACTTTTATCCTCATTATTGTTATGATTATACAAATTTGGTAAATATTATCAGTATTACACTAATAATTAGACGAAATCACAACGGGAAATCGAAAAAAACGTTCATTTTGGAGTATACTCTCAAAGGCTATATTTCGCTAGATTTTGCGCTTTTCGACTTTGGGAATGTTTTTCTTATACCTTTTTTTATATTTATATATGGACCAATCTGGTTATTATCATATCATATCATGATATCATCATTATTATCGTTATCATATCATTGATCATCATTATCATCATTATCATCATCTATTATCATCATTATTGACAATATTATACATTATTGCAATTGTTATCATTATTATTGCAATTATTGGAGTTATAGTATATGTTGTTTGCAATAATACTAATAACCACACAATAATAAAGTAATAACCAATATAATAACAATAATAACGATTTTATAATTATTTATTTATATCATTATCTAAATTAGTATCGTATTACAGTAATTATGACTGTTATAATAATTATTTTGCAATTATACTACAGTACAAAATAATAATAATGATGATAATAACATAATAATACTAATAACAATATTATAATCACTAGCATTATTATTATTATACTTATACTTATTATTATTATTGTTATTATTACAGATATAATAGATTTTTTGGCAATAATACTAATAATTAAGATAATAATAATAATAATAATAATAATAATAATAATAATAATAATAATAATAATAATAATATTTTTAATAATATTCAAATGTTATCAAAATTCTCTTTATCTCACTTTATCATCATTATTGTTATGATTAATACAATTTGGTAAATATTATCATTATTACCCTAATAATTGCCGAAATCACCAAAGAAATCGAAAAAAATCATTTGGATTTTCCATAGGCTTATTTGCAGATTTCCCTTTTTCACTTTTGAATTTTTTCTATCCTTTTTATTATATATGAACATCTGTTATTATCATCATTATCATATTATCATCATTATATCTTATCATCATCATTATCAATTATCATCATATCATCATCATATTATCATTATTGCAATTATTATATTCATTATTGCAATTTATCATATCTATATCAATATTGAGTTATAGTATATGTTTAGCAATAATACTAATAATCACATATAATAATATAAAACAATAATAATAACAATAATAACGATTTATAATTATTATTTATATTATCTTAATAGTATCGTTATAAGTAATATTACTGTTATAATATTATTTGCAATTATATACAGTACAAATATATATGTGATAATACAATAATAATACTAATAACAATATTATAATCATAGCATTATATTATTATACTTTAATTTTTATATATTTATTTTAAAATATAATGATTTTGCAATAATATAATAATAAAAATAATAATAATAAATAATAATAATAATAATAATAATAATAATAATAATTTTTATAATATTAAATTAAAATTCTTTTTCTTTTATCATATTATGTTATGAAATACAATTCTGGTAAATATTATTTTACCTAATAATTCCGAAATACACAAAAATCGAAAAATATTTGGAATAACTCATAAGCTATATTTCGTAGATTTTCCGCTATTGATTTTAAAGTTTTTTACTTTTTTATTTTATGGAATTCTTTTATCATTATTATATTTATATCATTCTTATTATCTTATCATATCATATTATCATCATTATATATATCATCATTTACATATCTATTATTCATATTTTCAATTATTATATATATGATTTGAATTTAATATTTTAATAAATAATAAATCAATAATAATATAATAACAAAATAACATTAATAACGATTATATAATTATATTATATATTATCTTATTATATCATTATTATTATACTGTTAATAATTATTTTTGTTATATACAGTACAAATAATATAATGATATAAAAAATAAAATATAAAACAATATTATAATAACATTATAATCACCAATATTATTATTATTATTATTATTGTTATTATTACGATTAATAGATTTTTGGAATAATAAATAATTAAGTATAATAATAATAAAATAAATAATAATAATAATAATAATAATAATAATAATAATAATAATAATAATAATAATAATAATCTTTAATAATATTCAAAGTTACAAAAATTCTCTTTTCTCACTTTTTATCATCATATGGTTATGATTAATACAATTCTGGTAAATTATTATCATTATTACCATAATAATTGCCGAAACACCAAAGAAATCGAACAAACGTCATTTGGAGTTATACTCTCAAAAGGTACATTCGCTAGATGCTGCCGGACTGTTTTTCGACTTTTGGGAAACGTGGTCTTATACCTTTTTGTATATTATTATCTGGGAATCGGTTACAATTCAGTATTATCATCATCATTAGTACATGATTATCATTCATTATATCGTAATATCATCATTATCATCATTTATCATCAGCATTCTCATAATTATTGCAATTATTATCATATTATGCAGAATGTTTCATTATTATTTGCAGAGTAGTTGGAGTATAGGTATATAAGGAACCACAACATGATATAAGTAGTAATAACAGATATATAATAACAATAATAAGGTGTGTTTAGTCATATTTTAGTTTATTATATCATTATCTTAATTAGTATCGTTATAGTGCAATCATTACTGTTATAATAAATTTTGTCATATTATACTACCTAGTACAAATTAATAATAATGATTTGATAATAACAATAATAATCACTAATAAAATTATTATTAATCCACTAGGCATATTATTATTACTACTTATCCTTTAGTATATTGTTATATTACAGATACGAAGAGATTTTTGGCAATATACTAATAATTTAAAGATAATGAGTATCAATAAAATAATAATTAATAAATAATATAATAATAATAAAATAATAATAATAATAATAATAATAATAATAATAATAATAATATTTAATACTATTCAATGTTTTTTTTTTTTTTATAAAATTCTCTTTATCGCACTTTTTTATCATCATTATGGTGATGATTAATACAATTCTTGGTTAATATTAATCATTATACCTTAATAATTGCCGAAATCACCAAAGAAATCGAACAACGTCATTTTGGAGTATACTCCCAAAGGGCTATATTTCGCTAGATTTTGCCGCTTTTTCGACTTTGGGAAGTTGTTCTATACCTTTTATATTATATATGGACACAATTCCTGTTATTATCATCATCATTTATCATGATTATCAGCATTATTATCGTTATCTATCATCATTATCATCATTATCATCATGTATCATCAGCATTATCATCATTATTGCAATTATTATCATCATTATTGCAATTGGTATCATTAGATTGAATTATTGGAAGTTATAGTATATATTTTGCAATAATACTAAAAACCACAACAATAATACAAAATAGTAATAAAACAATAATAATACCAATATAACGATTTATTTAATTATTATTTATATCCATTACCTTAATTAGTATCGTAGTTACTGTAATTATACTGTTATAATAATTATTTTTTGCAATTATACATTTTACAATACCAGTTACAATAATATACTGAGATAATACACAATAATAATCTAATAACAATCTATAACCACTAAGCATTATTATTTTATACTAACTTATTATTATTATTGTTATTATTACAGATAGTAATAAATTTTTGGCAATAAAATAATAATAATTAAGATAAATAGGGTAATAATAATAATAATAATAATTAATAATAATAATAATAATAATTTTAATAATATTCAAATGTTATCAAAAGTCTCTATTCTCACTTATCATCATATTGTTATGATTAATACAATTTGGTAATTATTAGCATTATTACCCTAATAATTGCCGAAATCCCAAAGAAATCGATAAAAACGTCATTTTGGAGTAACTCTCAAAACGGCTATTATTTGCTAGATTTGCCGCTTTTCGACTTTTGAATGTTTTTCTATTACCTTTTTTATATTATATATGGGACACCAATCCTGTTATTATCATAATCCTATTACATGATTATCATCATTATTATCGTTATCATCACCATTATCTCATTATCATCATCATTATCATCATTATTGCAATTATTATCATCATTAATTGCAATTGTTATCATTATTATGGCAATTATTGAGTTATAGTATATATTTTTGCAATAAATACTAATAACCACAACAATTAATAATGTATAACAATAATATAATAACAATAATAACGATTTAATAATATTATTTATATCATGTATCCTTAATAGTATCGTTATTACGTAATTATTACTGTTATAATAATATTTTTGCAATTATACTACCAGTACAAATAATAATAATGATGATAATAACAATACGAATTTACCAATAACAATATTAGAAACCACTAGCAATTATTATTATTATATTATGTTATTATTATTATTGTTATTTAGTACAGAGATAATAGATTTTTTGGCAATAATACTAATAATAAGATAATAGCAATAATAATAATAATAATAATAACCAATAATAATAATTAATAATAATAATATAATAATAATAATAATAATTTAATATATCAAAGTATCAAAAATTCTCTCTTATTCTCACTTTATCATTCATTATTGTTTGATTAATACAATTCTGGAATTATTTATCATTATTACCTAATAATTGGAAATCACACACTGAAATCGAAAAAACGTCATTTGGAGCCTCCGGCTAGTACAGTGGTAAAGTTCGGCCTCTCATTTCCGAGGGGGTCAGCGGTTCGCGCCCCGCCCAGGCGCGAGAAGTTGAATTGTCGCCCGGAGGTACTGCTGTGGCTGGGCACCACGGCGGTAAGGACTAGGTTCAGACGAGTCAAGCACAGATGACACACGTGAGCGAGTCGGCATAGTCGACACAGGCCGGGCTCCCCTCATGGCAAGCTCGGCGCGAGGACTAAGCTCGCATATCGGACTTACCTTATTCAGTTTGGATATTACTCTCAAATGGCCTATATTTCGCTATATTTGCCGCGGGGGTTTTTTTCGACTTTGGGAATGTTTTCTTATACCGTTTTATATATTATATATGGACACAATTCCTGTTATTATCATCATCATTATTTTTTTCCCATGAATTATCGTCATTATTATCGTATCATCATCATATCATCATTATCAGCCATTATATCATCGGTTATCACATTATTGCACTTATTATCATCATTATTGCAATTGGGATCATTATTATTGCAATTATTGGAGTTATAGAATATATTTTTGCAATAATACTAAAGAACCATAACATATAATAGTAATAACAATAATAATAACAATAATACGATTTTAGAAGTATATTTATATTATTATTATCTTAATAGTAATGCGTTATTACTGTAATTATTACGGTTATAATAATTATCTTTGCAATATACTACAAGTACAAATAATAATAATGAGGCTAATAACAATAATAATACTAATAAAACAATATTATAAACCGCTAGCATTATTATTATTATAACTTAACTTATTATTATTATTGTTATTTATTACAGAATAATAGATTTTTTGGCAATAATACTAATAATTAAGATAATTTTAACCATAATAATAATAATAAATAATACAGAATAATAATAATAATAATAATTAATAATAATAATAATAATAATAATAATAATAATAAATAATAATTGTAATACTATTTCACATGTTATCAAAATTCTCTTGATTCACTTTTATCATCATATTGTTATGATGTAATACACGTCTGGTAATTATTATCATTATTTACCCTAATAATTGCGAAATCACCAAAGAAATCGAAAAAACGTCAGTTTAGGAGTATACTCTCAAAAGGCTATATTTCGCTAGATTTTTGCCGCTTTTTGACTTTGCGGAAATGTTTTTCTTATACCTTTTTTAATTATATATGGACACAATTCTGTATTACTCACATCCTTATCATGATTATCATCATTATTATCTTTATCAGCATCATAGATCAGTCATTATCATCATTATCATCATCATGATCATCATTATCATCATTATCACATATTATCTCATTATTGCAATTATTATCATCATTATTGCAATTGTATCGTTATTATTGCAATCATTGGAGTTATAGTATGTATTTTTGCACAATAATACTAATAACCACAAACAATAATAATAGTAATAACAATAATAATAAACAATAATAACGATTTTATAATTAGCAGTTATATCATTATCTTAATTAGGATCGTTATACTGTAATTATTACTTTTATATAATTATTTGTGCAATACTACCAGTACAATAATAATAATGATGATAATAACAATACCCATACTAATAACAAATTTTATAAACTACTTAGCATTATTATTATTATACTTATACTTATTATTATTATTGTATTGATTAACAGGATATAATAGATTTTTTGGCAATAATACTAATAATTAAGATAATAGTAATAATAATAATAATAAATAATTAATAATAATAATAATACAATAATAATAGATAATTTAATAATATTCAAATTTATTCGAAATTCTCTTTATTCTCACTTGTATCATAATTATTGTTATGGATGAAGACAAATTC
>NW_023664034.1:5000-14261 GCF_015228065.2 Penaeus monodon | reverse complement strand
TTCTTTTTATTTTTTTTGACCAATGTGTTTTTCCCAATTGAGTCTACTATCAAAAAGTACCCCAAGAAACTTGCAAAATTTTTAAATGGGTTTTGGGGTGGTTGTCTGGGTTTAGTGATTTCGTTTTTCCCACGTAAAAAAAATTACCCAATACTCTTTCGAAGGAAAAAATTTAAAAAACCCCACTGGAGGCCCCAGTATAAATCATACCCATGCCAATTTCATTTGCGGGAAATTTTCTGATTTTTGCGGGAATCCATAATGCACAATCTCAGCGTACAGGAGTTTTTAAGATTCAGGGGAGGAGTGGTAAATGTCTTTGATCATAATAGAAAAAATTTGGTGAAAAGGACACTTCCTTGTGGGCCCCCGTTTGCCGGGAAAAAAAATTCCCCGAAAAAGGACATTGTCGGAAATTTTGACAGCAAACGTTCGTCAGGATGTTCCCAAGGTTTAGGGCTCGGACAAGCTCATCCTTTGTAAGACTTTTTGTAATCAAAGTCATCCCCTGTGGCAAAAGTGAATTGTTGAGCTCAGCTCTTCCTTGGGGGGTCAAAAGGTGGATGGAAATTAGCTGAGCTGCTTGTATGAGAAAAACTGCCTGGGAGGCTTTAGCAAGGGTTTTAAATTTGAATCAAAATTTAGTGCCCTCGGGATGTTATTTTTTTTAAAGATGATTTTTTCTTATTGATTTTTATTGATAGTGGACCAAACCTTGATTTTTGGGGTTTTGCTGTTTTTTGTAGAGACAAAGCTCCCCCAGGGTCTCTTTTTTGCTTGCTTTTTACCTACGAGCCCTAGCTCTTGCTAGTTTGTAATTTAAAGTTCTCATTTTTGATATTATTTTTGAAAAACCGTAGGCCCCATTGCGTCGGCCAGCGCCTGCGGGAATTGGTTCCCCCGGAACTCTATGCTTAACCACGTCAAGTTTTTGGAAGGATAGCAAAGCTGCCCATAAAACGAATTTTGAATTTGTTTACTTTATCATCAAAGGTTTCTCCAACAAGTTTGACTTGACGCCCTTGTGAAGGGGACCCATCTGCTTTCTTTCTTAAATTTGGCGCTGAGGCGTTCTCATGGTCGCATGAATATTTAAACAAAAAAAGGAAAATATGCTTCCCAAAAGGTCTCAATGGTGTGCCACAGGCACTTTTTTGGGTTTGATGAAGAGACCAGGATAGGTCAATAAAGCTTTAAACTTAGTAACAGCAAATAATTCAAAGAAAATCAACGAAAGAAACAAGCAGCAGGCAGTACTCGTAACGGGCCCCTGGGGACTTAGTATAAGTGTAGCCATTATGGAAAAACAGTTAAAAAAAGTAAAAAACATAGGGGGCATGGGATTACGTACATGCCCTGCCGCGACAGAGGGTTGCATACACACAGACCAAAATACACACACACACACCAAAAACCCCACACACACACACATATATATATAATATATTTTATATATATTTTATATATATATAATATATATATAATATATATATATATGGGGTAGTAGATGAATAGTAGATATTAAAAATAAGAAATGAATTTTAAAAAACTTTCAAATAAATGTGAAATATATATATATATAATAAAAATATATATATATATTAAAAATATTTTTAAAAAAATTTAATATATATATACCACACAACACACAACACCCCACACACACCCAAAATATTTTATATAATATATATATATATAATATAATATATATATATATATATATATATATATGGATAGATAGAGAAATGAGTATATAAAATATATAAAAAGAAATTTATAAAACTTTCAAAAAAAGTGTGTATATTATATATATAATATATATAAATGTTACGCCGCCGCCCGTCTCTCTGCCACCAACAAAGGGCGGTGGGCAGACGGGTATAAAATACAGGGTCGGAACCTGAACACTCCAAGAGGCACCGAACACCAAGGTCCCCAAAAACACCAGGAGAAAAAACGCCAAGGGGCGGGGCAGGGCACGAAGAAACACAAAATGAAGTCTTTCCTTTTTTTACACAAGTTTTTACCCGTACTTTTCTAAGGACAACAGGGGGAAACCACCGCACACAGCAAATACAGCTTATAACGGGGCAACACAATGTTTACAGGTAAAAAGGCCCACAGTCTTCACGGGCAACCCCCACTCCGCTTCGCTTGTTCCCCCGCTCCTGCACACCCCCCGGGCATGTTTGCCAGGTCCCTTCATTTTAAACCTTTTCACACAGAGACAAGCCCCCACGGGCGTGCCTATCCCCCCTATCAAGCAACGCCCCGTCTGCTCTGAATACCAAAAACCTGAAACAAACTACAAAAATTTAATAAAATCATTCTCAGAAACAAAAAAATCTTTCTAGCGCGGCTTTCTTCGCTCCCCCGGGGGTCTCTCTGGAGGGGGTGTGGGCGGCGGTAATTGGCAGTGGCACCCGAGGGTTTTCCCCTGTCCCAAGACCTGGCTCATGTTCCCTTGGGACGTCGCGCCGCCCTACCGCCCAAAGCTCCCCCCTCACTCGGTCAGCGTCTGCCACGCCCTCATCCCCGCTACGGGGGCTAACGTTATTTTCTTTTAAGGCCCCCGGGGTAGCTTCCGGCCCAGGGAAAACGCCACACCCCGGTGCGCCAAGTCCCGGGGAAGTCAGGCAAGGGCCCCACCCCAAACCAACTCCTCGCCCCTCGAGACTTTTCGGATGATCCCCTTCCTCCAAGTGCCCAGCTTTGCACCAGCTGCCCCTTTTGGGGCCCTTTATGGAGAATTAGTACCAACCGAAAACTAACCCCTCCCTGGCCAAAAAGCTCCGCCCAACCACTACGCCATACCAGTGCAGGTTTGAAGGGCTCCATGAGGCCCTCTGCTCCACGCATCACTCTTGACAGTCAAACCCCGGGATTAGACTCTGTCCTGGGGGCTGAGTCGCTCAGCTGTAACTACCTCTCCCAAAGCAACCTCTGGAAGTAAGGGCCATCTCACCGTGCACCCTCACCAGCTCCGCCCAAGGTGAAAAAACCGCCTTACTCTGCTCGGTAGTAAAGGGGCCCAGCAACAGTGCTCGTCAATGGGCCCAAACCCCGGCAGCCTCTGCCCCGGCGGCCCACCCCAAATAGGGCCCTCCCGGCCCCTTGAGCTGCACAAAATGCCCCATGAAAACCACACAGTCCTGTGGTGCTTTGGGAAATTTGAAATTTTGGCCAAAATATCAGGCCGCACTAGGGTCTTCTCACCCCCAGTTCCACTGTCAGGCGGCATGGCTTCCCATCTATTGAGCCCTCCACCTGCATCGCGCTGGTTCGCGGCACTTACCCAAGTCGGGGCCCGGGGAACCGAGGAGGCGGGTTTTTCGGCCCCCTTTCCCCAGCCGTCCGATTTTCCGCCTGTACCACTTCTTAGCCTTGGGACAGCACTGGGATGGTGCCCATACCTCCCAGCCCCTTGCGCCACTGCGGGAAAGGGGCATCAGAATCCGTCGGTTGAAGGACGTGTTCTCCCCCCCTCGACCGACTAGTCTGTGCCCTCCCTCTCCGCCCCACACAACCCTTTGGAAATTTCTGGGGGCTCACGTCTTCAATGCTATTTTCTCCACTTTACCCTTCCGGCCCCGGAGGTCAGGGCGGGGCGAGCAGCTGGCTCGGGCCCCTTTGCCTTCGGGAAGGCCTGAACCCAAGGGCCCCTCCCCAGCGCCCCCTGCAGGCCCTCAGGGTATCCCTGCTTGACGTAGATTTGACTGGGGCCCTGAAAAACGTAAACAAAGAAATCGGGGGCCGGACCACAATCTTTCTTCCCGCCGCAGGGACGACCCCCTTTCCCAGGGCCTCCCATCCTGCGCCAGCTGGGACATCCCTCGCACCTCACGAGCCATTTTTCAAGTGGCCCAATATCCCTCGCCTGGTGGTGGTCCCGAAACGGCGTTTCAAAACCTTGCCACCTGGGTAAAGGCTGTTGGGGTGGGGGCAGATGCCCCAACACTTCCCCGCGGGGCCCTTTGCGTGTTACCAGCGCAGGGGCCTTCCTTTTCCGGCCCAGCCCCGGGCAAGCCAGCATTCAAATTGGGCACATATGCTTCCAGGCACCTTCCCGTGTACTCAGCTGCTTCCTTCACAGAATGTCTGGAAACTGAGGGGGTGCGGGGTGGAGAAAGCGTGCCGGAAATAACATCCAGGGGGGGAGGAAGGGGGGTGAGGGAGGCAACGAGGGGGGTTCCGGGTCCAAGTTTGCCCCCACCTATACCCAAGGGAGCGGTTCCCAGGGTCCCCCCCTTTTACAGCGACCATGGCCCGACACGACGCTGCAGGCCCGGGGGGTTTTCCCGCCACGGACCCCAGGCAGCCCCAGAAATCTGCACTCTGGCATCTGTTGCCCGAACCCCGTCTCCCTTTTCTGCTTGCAACGTTACTACCTCATGACGCCGCCCTTTTCCCCCTTCACTTCCTCCCTCAGGGCCCCGAACCTGCCCTTCAAGTCGCACTCCCCTCAGTTTTACTCTTTACGCGTTCAGGCTTGTGGGGTACGCTGAGTTCCTCTTCCCGATGCAAGATTGCCTTTTAGCACCTCAAAATCGGCAGAACGTTCCTTGCCTTCCTTGCCTGCTCTCTGCGAGATGGGCGCCCGTCGCGTGCCCTCTGTGCCTGCTCTTTTGCCTTTTGGCCATTTTTCCCCCCTCATACGGCCCGCATGGAGGATCAGGTCCCTCTGGTTGCTTCACCCCACTCGTGCCTCCTCATCATAGCCTCCTCTCCCCCGTGGCTGCCGATTTTGGGCCACATGATAAAACGGGGGCTCTCACTGATCAAAACAAACCCATCCTGACCCATTTGTTACGCCCACCGCCTCGTCCTCTGCCACCAACACAGGCAGGCTAGGCAGAGGCGTGAAAATAAGGGTCGTGACACTGAACAGCTCCAAGAGGAACCCAAACCCCCGCTCCCCGAAAACCAGGAGAGGAAACGCCAAGTGGCGAGGAAAAGGCAGAATAAACAAAAAAGACAGTCTTTCCTTTATTTACAAAGTTTTTTACCGTACAAATTTTTTAAGGCACAATACAGGGGGGGAAAAAAGCCCGTCACACAGCACAAACAGTTATAACAGGGCAAAAACAAGTTTATCAGGGGCACAAGGACCACGAGGTCTTCACAGGAGCAGCACCCCACCCGCCTCGGGTTTTTCCTCCCCTCCTCCGCACACAGCCCGCTGCGTCATGTTTGCCCAGGTCCCTTTTATGTTAAACACATGTTTGCACAGGACAAGACCCACTGCTGTAGCAAATTATATTATATTATATATATATATATAATATATAATATATATATATATATAAATATTAATTATATAATTTTATACAAAATTTTAATATACATTACATATTTGTATCATGCCCTGGGCCCCGGCGGCTCAAACTGAACCTACCGTTATTTAAAAAAAAAAACATATACATATACCTTTTGTAAAATAATGATGTATATATAATATATATATATAAATATATATATATATATAATATATATATATTTAATATTTAAATAATATAAAAAAAACATATATTATATATATATATAATATTATATTTAATATTAATAATAAAATTAAATATAAATAATTAATATAAATATATATATATTTAAATATATTCATGATATATACATAATTTTTTATACACACCCCCACACACACACAACCACACACACACATATATATATAAAATATATAATATTAAACACACACACCACCACACAACACAATATGGTACATTTAAAAAAAGAATTATTGAATAATTTAGTTTTTCTTTTTTTACATATATAATATTATAAAAAAGTATATTTTAAAAATATAAAAATTACATATATATACATATTACATATATATACATACATATGGGGCCGCGGGGGCCGAATGGTTAGAGCCGGGCCCAGACTGTCACGCGGCAATCTGAGTTCAGGGGTTCGAGTCACCGCGGCGGTTTTTCCCTTGGGCAAGGATTTACCTCGAGTGATGCCTAGCCACTGGGTGGCCAAGGCCAGCCCAAGTCAGTGCTGGTCCAAGCCCGGATAAAAAAAGAGAGAATGATCCTAAAAAAAAAAAAAAAAAAAATGGTAACCCGGACTCTCCTGGAAAGGAACTGGGGGACCCTCGACGTACTCAACCTAGAGCATCAAACATGAAAAAAAAAAAAAAAAAAAAACAATTTAAATATCATGCTTGACCAGGCGGGTCAGACTGAACCTACCGTAAAAGAAGAAATATATACACACACACACAACACACCACACACACAATATATTATACAATATATATATTATATATAATATAATATAATATATATATATATATATGTATTATTGCAAATTATATATATTATATATATAAAATATATATAAATATATATTATATTTTAAAATTAAAAATACCATACAGACACAAGACAAACACACACAAACACCACCCCACAACCACACACACACACACACAGAATATATATATATATATATAAAATATATAATATATAATATTATTATATTGTGGTGGTTTGTGTGTGTGTTTGTGTGTGTGTGTGTGTGGTTTTGGGTGTGTGGTTATGTGTCTGTGTGGAATATTATAATTTTATATATAATATATATATATTATATATATTTATATATATATTTTTTATTATCTTATATATATATCCATATATATATATAATATATATATATATTATAATATAAATTAATATAATATAATATATTAAATATATATTTATTTATTTTTATATATTATATATATATATATATAATATATATTAGTTAATATTAAAAAAATATATTTAAAAAATTTTTATTATATATAAATATATAAAAATATATATATAAAATATATATATATATTAATAATATATAAATATAATATATATATATAATTTTATATAATAAAATATATTTTTATATATATATATAATATATATATATATATATTTTATATTCAAATTTTTTGAAAGTATTTATAAATTCATTTTATTATATTTTATTTAATTCATCTATTTTCCATAAAATATATATAATATATATATATATATATATATTTAATATATAAATTTTTATATATAAAAAAAATAAATAAATAAATAAATATATATTTTAAAATTTTATATATAATATATATATATTATATATTATAAAATTTATATATATATATTATATTATATGATATATTTATATGTATATATATAATATATATATATTTATATATATATATATATAATAATATATAATGTATTATATTCACCGACACAAAACACACCAACACCAACAACACAACACACACCCACACACACACCCCAACACACACACATATATAATAATTATATATATATATATATATATAATATATAAATATTATATATCTGTGTGGTTTTGGGTGTGTGTGTGGGTGTGTTTGGGGTTTTGTCTGTGTGTATTGGTATTATATTATTATTTTATAATATATATAATTATATAATTATTTTATAATATTTGCATAATATACTATATTTTAATATAATATATTAATATAATATATTTATATATATATATTATATATATATATGGTGTGTGTGTGTTGTGTGTGTGTTTGTATATTTATCTTTTTTTTAACGGTAGGTTCATGTCTGAGCCGCCGTGGTCACAGCATGATATTTAAATTGTTTTTTTTTTTTTTTTTTTTTCTGTTTGTGCCTAGGTTTGAGTACGTGTGGGGTCCCCTTTCCTTTCCACGGAGAGTCCCGGTTTACCATTTTTTTTTTTTTTTTTTTTTTTAGGTAATCATTTTTATTTTACCCCGGGTTTGGGGACCAGCACTGACTTAGGCTGGCTTGGCCCCCCAGGGCTGGGCAGTCACTCGGGGAAATTTCCCTTTGCCCAAGGGGAAAAACGCGCCCCCGGGTGATCAAAACCCCGAACCAGATTCCCTCGTGACAGTCTGGAGCCCGACGCTCAACCCATTGGGCCCACCGGGGCCCCATATGATTTTATATATGAAATTATGTTTTATTATGTTATTTTATATTGTATATTAACTTTTTATATTTTTATATATGTAAAAAAAGAAAAACAAAATTTATCAATAAATTCTTTTTAAAAATGTACCATGGGTTGTGTGTGTGTGTGGTTTTTTGTGTTTTAAATAAATATATATTATATATTGGTTGTGTTGTGTGTGTGTGTGGTGTGTTTTTGGTATAAATATATATAGGTAAAATTACAGAATATTATATATAAAATTTTATATATATTATATATATATTAAAATTATATATATATATAATAATATATATATACATATATATGTATGTGTAAATACTAAATATATAATATATATATATATATTATAATATATATATATATTATAATATATAAACATTATATTTCTAAGTATATGTATATGTATTTTTTTTAAAAAACGGTGGTTCATGTTGGCCGCCGGGGTCACGGCATGAATTTAAATAGTATATGTAATTTAATAGGGATAATATATAATATATATTATAATATATATATAATATAAAAAATTTATATAATTTATATTTTAAATATATTCTACAGCAGGGGTCTTTTGTCTCTGTGCAAAACAGTTTTAAAACAGAAGGGACCGGGGCAAACTGACGCAGCTGGCTGTGTGCGGAGGAGCGGAGGAACAACCCGAGAGAGGGATGGGGGCTGCCCTGTGAAGACCTGTGTGTACTTGTGCCCGAAAAACATGTGTTGCCCTGTTATAAGTTTATTTGCTGTGTGACGGGCTGGTTTCCCCCCCGTATTGTGCCTATAAAAAAGGTAGGGGGTAAATAACTTGTGTAAAAAAAGGAAAGACTGTCATTTTTTTTTACTTCATGCCTGCCTCGCATTGGGTTTCCTCTCCTGGTGTTCTGGGACGCGTGGGTTGGGTTCCTTTTGGGACTGTTCATGATCACGACCCTTATATTCACGCCATCTGCCAGCCTCCTTTGTGTGGTGGCAGAGGACGAGGGGGTCGGCGAAAAAAATGGTGTCAGGAGGGGATTTGTGTTTGATCGTGAGACGCGCCATTTATCATGTGGTCAAAGATGGGGGCACACGGGGGAGAGGAGCTATGACTGAGGCAGCCGGGAGGTAAACCCAAGCCAGGGGGACCTGATACTGCCATGCGGGCCCGGTATGAGGGAGGAAATGGCACAAAAGGCAAAAGAGCAGGCACAGAGGGCACGGAGCAGGCGCACCACTCGCAGAGATGCAGGAAAAGGAAAGGGCAGAGGAACAGTTTCCCGACTTTTTTGAGGTGTACAGAGC
>NW_023664033.1:0-2500 GCF_015228065.2 Penaeus monodon | reverse complement strand
TTTGGTCCATGTTGAGATCTTCGCCGCTGAGAAGTGAGAACCTGTTTTGGATGTTGAGGTAAATTCGGTCGCCCTGGTCTTCTGGTTAGCTAAATTTGGCTGCGGTTTTCATACGAGTTTGTTCTTTTCCCTTGTAAGGTGTAATTTAGTTTGGCCTTTGACCATTCTATGGTCGCTGCCAACATTTACTTTGTTAATAACTTCCACACTTCTGTTTTTACTATATCGCGCCTATTTGAAGTTATGAAGTCAATTTCGTTTTTGATGTCAGATGGCGACTTCCATGTCCACTTCCGCTCTAGTCTTTTTTCGAAGAATGTATTCACGATACCTAGTGATATATCTGTCTATATACCTATCTATCTATCTATCTATCTATCTATCTATCTATCTATCTATCTATATATATATATATATATATATATATATATATATATATATATATATATATATATATATAATATACATACATACATATATATATATATATATATATATATATATATATATATATATATATATATATATATATATATATGTGTGTGTGTGTGTGTGTGTGTGTGTGTGTGTGTGTGTGTGTATGTGTGTGTGTGTGTGTGTGTGTGTGTGTGTGTGTGTGTGTGTGTGTGTGTGTGTGTGTGTGTGTGTGTGTGTGTGTGTGTGTGTGTGTGTGTGTTCAGAGACGATGTATGTGCTAAGAACTAATTCACCGATGAACTAATTTGACTAAACAGATAATAATTTCACTCCATTTTTTTGCTCGCTTTGAATCTACAGCCTTAAACGTAATATCACCTTTACATATCGCCTAAATTGAATAGCACTTTTTTATCACTGTACAACTCCTTTTTTTCAAGTTATGTAAATGAGATTAAAATGCTTCCTTTTGATTGGCAGATTTATGACTATTTTTTATGCTTTAATTAGTGTAAGCAATTACTTTTTACTTAGATAACTTTATGAATAATTTCTCTTACTAATTACTTACCTCTTACATTTCTCTTCTTGTGCTTATTCTACTTCTAAGTTACTTCACTCCTAATTAGTCATTTCTTTATTTTAAATTTTACGACTATTTTACCATTTCCTCTCACTTCTCTTCTGCCTTCCATCTCCTCGTTCTTCCCTCTCTTTCCCCTTCCTCTTCTTCCCCTTCCCCCTCCCATTCTCTTATCTCTCCTTCCTTCCCCCCTTCCATTTTACTATCTGTCTCTCCTTCCCCCCTGGTCCCCTTCTACCTCCGTGTCTCACTTTTCCCCCCTCTCCCCACTTTCCCTACTCCCTACTCACCTATCTCCCCTTTGTCTCTCTCCCTTTCACCCCCTCCCTCTCCCCCCTTCTCCCCTCTCCTTTCTCCACCCTTCACCCCCTTCCCTCCTACCCCTCTTCACTCTCTCCACCCTTTCTCTCCCCCACCTCCCTCCCTCCCTCCCCCTTACGTCTTATTCCCAACAGGTCGCGAAAAGTACGTGCAGGAGTTGCAGAAATACGTACAGGTGGACGTGTACGGCAAGTGCGGGTCTCTCACGTGCGGCAAGAACCACCGTGACACGTACTGCTACACTGACGTCCTCTCCTCCAGTTATCTCTTCTACCTGTCCTTCGAGAACAATTTGTGCCGGGATTACATAACCGAGAAGGTATATACATATATATATATATATTTTTTTTTTTTGTGAGGGAGGGGGTTGGATCTCTCTCTCTCTCTCTCTCTCTCACTCTCTCTCTGTCTGTCTGTCTGTCTCTTTGTCTCTGTCTGTCTGTGTGCCTGATTTTTTTGTGTTGTTTATTCTCAACTGCTTTCATTGTTTGTTAATTTTGTTTTATTTGACATTTTTGACTGTATTTTTTGCTAATATTATGATTTGCGGTATATATATATATATATATATATATATATATATATATATATATATATATATATATACACACATATATATATACACACACCCTTTCTTTGAATCTCAAACCCTTGGGCAGGATTCGAGCGCTGGGTGACCGCTCCTCATGGTCCCCAGTCACGCTACAACTCTCATCTATTAATCTATTACTAAACCAGTTACCTTGGCGAAAAACTCAACCACAATAGCCATCTCTCTAGTAAAATAATCTTGGGAAAATGCTGAATCGAATCAATAAGCATAACTACTCTTCGCAGGTGTGGTTTCCGATGCTCCACGGGCTGGTGCCAGTAGTCTATGGAGGGGCTACATATATAGACTACCTCCCCCCACACTCCTACATTGATGCGAGGACTTTGTCGCCGAGGGATCTTGCTGAACTCCTTATCAAGTAGATCGCTCGTTTTATTCTGTTTTGTTTTGATGGTGTCTATAATGGGTGTACGCAGTCTTGCATATGCTTATAGGGGAGCATGAAAACCCATGGTCATGTACTCATACAAGCAGATGGACACACACACACACACACACACACACACACATACCCACACACACACACACACACACACACACACACACACACAAACTACATATCATCA
>NW_023664032.1:0-14263 GCF_015228065.2 Penaeus monodon | reverse complement strand
GGGGCCCCCAAAAGGGGGGAAAAAAAAAACGAATGAAAAAAAACACAAAAGAGTCTTTCCTTTATTTACACAGTTATTTACCTGTTCCCTTTTTCTATGGGCCCAAATACAGGGGAACCAGCATGTCACCTGCACGATACAGCTTATAACAGGACACAAAAAGTTATCGGGTCCAAAGGCACACAGGGGGTTTCACAGGAGCAGCCCCAAAACCGCGCCTTTTGGTTGTTCCTCTGCCCCTCCGTCACGCCATTGCGTCATTTTTGCCAGGCCCTTCTTTTTTAAAACATGCCCAGGTCATCCTTTTTCATTTAACAATGTTCGCACAGAGACAAAGACCCACTGCGTAGCAATATATTAGTTAAAAAGTTTCATTATCCCAGGGGCTGAACACACACTGTGTCCTAAAATTCAGTGTTTAGCTTTTACAATTGTGCTGAACCCGGGGAAATCCAACTGGATTTGCCTGAAATTCGACGTCGAAAGTGTTTTGCGGGGTTTTAAAAACCAGGATACTTGCTCAATGTGAGGGGAAGCAGAGAAAATCCCGCTTGTTGGTATTTTCCGCCCCCTAAGAGGGAAAGATGATACAAAACAAAACTGAAATTTAAAATTACAAAAAAGCTTATTATTTTATTTCTAAAGGGGTTATTATATTATGTTAGGTAAATTGTGCGTAAAAATACGAAACATCAACAAACATGAGCCTCACAAAATTTTTCAAAGATTTCCAGATAAAAGTTTATTTAAAAGAAATGAAAAACACAAAACCCTTTCCGACGCTGAAAAAGGGAAACTCCTTCAGAATTTATTTACAAATTTGGTAGAAAATAAAAGGAATAGAAAAATTTGGAATCCCTTTCACATTCAAGTTTGCAGAAATTTAAAAAAATAACCATAATGTAAAAAATCAAAAAGAAATTTTACTCTTTTAAATTTATGGTATTGCTTCCCCCCAAACTTTTTTTTTATTAGCCATAATTACGTTCTCTTTAAAAATTAGATTACAAATAGGGGTAAGTGTTTTTTGGGATTTTCTATTTCTATTGAAATTTAGAAACCGGAATAGCGGGCAGGTTTATGTTATGATAAATCAAAAATGGTGGGGGTTTTTTTCAATTTTGTGTCTTCTTTCATAATCTTTTAATCTACGTAATCGTGATATTCATAACCCCAAACATCTCCGATGCAAAGTTTCCCAAAAGGTTACGTGACCTTTGGATTTTCGACAAATGCCTCTCATGTACTTGCTTGGGTTGTTTTGGTCCCGTCGCCATCAACTTTAGGGAAAACCTATTTTTTATTTACTTGTTAAATCTTGTGATCTAAGACCCCCCCAATCCTTTTTTCTTGTTTAGGGGGGGTTTGGAGACTGGGGCCCCATTGGGGGGGATCCCCCCCGGTTTTGGGAACCAACCCTCCTCAACTAATTTTGCATGGTCTTTTCTTCCCCCCCTTCCTTTTCCTTCTTTTTTTTTCAATCCTTTCTTCTTATTTTCCCTAACATTAACAAATTTTTTTACCCTTTCTTTTGTTTTCACCATTAACCAATAAAAATGAAGATTCCCAAAAAATTCCCCTCAATTTAAAGAAAGGGAAATATGGTGGAGGTTGCTCTTTAAATTAAGTGAAAGTTTATGGATTTTGTGGCGGAACCCTAACCTTTTGTGGTCATGAAAGGTCAAATGTTTCATATTATGTTTTTCCCAAGTAAAAATCGAAAGGTATAATTCATAAAAACCAAATTCATTACGCGCGAAAATACTAAAAAAATGACGAAAAATATCAAAAAAAAAAAATTGAAGAAAATAAAGATTAAGCGAAAATGGCGGAATCTAATAAAATTTGGGGAAAGAAAATCTTTCAGGGGGATACGAGAAGCTTGTTTCTCAAAAAGGGCAAAAAAGGGCGCAAGTTGCACGCCCATGTAAACTTCCCCGTCGCACTGCGTGGCTTATTAATTCTGTCGCGTCGCTGTGAAGGGGGCGTAGGCAGCTGCTTTCCATATGGGCAGTTCCCCTTTTTGGCCCCTTCCCACCCGATTCGTGGTTCCCGCTTTGTCGCACACCTGCCGAAGAGCGGGAACAGGTTAGGCAAAAGCTCATATACTACGTTTCAACCAAAACCGACACACACACCTGGTTACATACGCATAAAAAAAATCATGTAAAAAATAATCACGCTATACACTTCTGATAGTCAAGCCCATGCTACGGAAATATCCCTTTCTAATGAAGGGCCCTGCAGGGGTACACTAAGCCCCCTCGGACAGGGCCAACCCGCGGAGGGGGTTATCAGTGCATCCGGCCCAAATACTCCCCTTTCCCCAAGATACACCCAGCTAGTGGGGGGAGGTAACGCGGCGAAAACCCCTCAATAAAAAAAACCATGAATGCAAACAAAGCAAAGCCCCAATCACGGGTGGGAAGGGGCCCCCGGTTACGGCGGCGATCGGATCGCTTTGGAGCAAGGGTCTAAAATCCCCGGTTAACAACAGGCCGACCTACGTAATAAGGATAATGAAACTGAAACCGAAATTTCTAGCATTACTTGAGTAACTCTCTTTTTATCAATGGGATATTGTAAAGTTAAAAGCTAGGGAAGAACAAAGATTCTAAAGATGGACACGTGCTCTATTTAAAGTAAACCTTAGGGTGCAAACCGTAAGGGGGAGGGGAGGTTTCCTATTCCAAAAGTTTTTAAAAAAATATCGTGGGCTTATATATAACGAAAAAGGGGGCTTCAGGCAATACAAAAAACAAAAGGTACAAATTAAAGATTTCAATCTATACTCCCAACCCGCAGCCGTGGGGTGAAGAAATGAATTCTTGAAATTTTTCATATACCACGAAAAGGGAAAAAAGCATTTCACACTATTTATGGGGGTTTAAAGCCAAAAAAGGGAAAAAACAGGGAAAAACCATAGTGGGGAAAATGAATGGTAAGGAAAAGAAGGGGGCAAAAGGGAAAATGGATATAGTCGCCATCTGACCAAAAAACGAAATTTACTTTTAAATTTCAATAGGGACGATATAGTAAAAAATTTTTAATAAAATTTAAAATTGGCCTCTGAGGCCAAAACAAATTAAAACCCCAGGGGGATGGAGTAAACTCATACGAAAAATGCAGCCCAAAAAACATTTGAAGACCAAGGGCGAATTTTGCCTTACATCCAAAACAGATATTTACTTCCACAACGATCTCAAAATTGACCAAAACATAACAGTTAGTGCATAAAAAAAAAGTGCACTTTAAGTAGCTGTAAAACATCAAAAAAAAGCTCCAGAAACTAAAGAGCTTTTGCAAAAAAGTAGGGTCATGAAAAATCGCAAACAGGGACAAAAAAAGAATTGGGCCAAAATAACAAAAACTAAATAAAAAAAGAGGGAAAGAGTCGGAAAATATTCAAATAAAGAATAAACAAGATCCAGGTACTAGCATGAAAAAAGTAAAAGGGATAATCAATATAAGGGGGGAACCCAACGGGGGGGGTGGCCCATCCACCCTTGCTTCCAGCCATGAGCATCCCTCGGGCGATCTCCAGGCAGGGGCCCCCGGCCCATCTCAATTCCTCGCGACAGGTCTCTCGAACTGCCCAAGCCATATGCCATGATTTCCTGGGGTCCCCACGTCTCCCGCACCCAGGTTTTCACAGAGAGACTACCTGATGGGCAGGGCGTCCACAGGGAACAGCTAGTGGCCATATACCGAGTTGCAATCATGGATTATGCACGTACAGTCCCATGCCCGTCTCACTGTTAAAAGGGGCCGGGTTGGAAGGGCCTGCCAAGTACCCATGATCCGGCGAAGGGACTTTTTACAAAAGGCACAAGGGAACCCGACACTGGATGGGCCGGTTTTTCCATAAAAAAAATTAAAAAGGTCTTGAAGACACGCGCTTGGCCTTTGCAAGTACCGCACCTCCCAAACCCCTTGTTGACAAGTTCATGGCTCCTGTTACCAGACCAAACCGTTACTGCTTCTTTGGGCTGGGCAACCCAGAGTATGGGCTACGCTACCAAGGGATTAAAACTTTTGTTTTCCATGATCGCGAACGGGGGCCCAGAGACCTCAGGCTAGGGGCTTCGCCTCATTTCAAAACTCAAGAGCCGCCAAAGTGTCCGGGACTCACAAGGGTGGGGAACATCGTCGGCAAAGTCAAGGGCTGAGACCTTTATATTCCAGGTTGCTCCCACTGCTTTTTGGGTAGTAAAACTCTGCCCCTTATCCAGTCCTCAGGTTTGAAAAGTTGGGCAAGGGCACAGCCTTGCCTCACTCCTAAATTAAAAGGGGAAAAAGTTAACATACCCCCACCACACTTTACAGCACTTTCAAAACCCGTATAAAGGCTTGCTATTAGGCCCAAAAATCTGTGTCGGAATTCCCCCGAGCCTCAGGGTCCACCTAGCGATTCTTATGCCCCGGTCAAACGCCTTCTTAGGTCGATTAGGTTGCAAGAACCCCCCAAACCAAACTCACGCGGCGTTCCCAATTTCCGAAACGCTAGTATAAAAGGTCTACGTGGATTGCCCAAAGTAAATCCAGACGCTCCAGTCTCTGACCTCAGGGAGGTGGTTGTGGACTGTTTTTTAGAAGGATGTGGCGAGAACCTTGCCTGGTATGCTGAATTATGTAAGCCATGGTAGTTTTCTACAATCCCAAAGATACGCTTTCCCCTCCAAGAGGATGGGCCCACAAAACCCCCCCCGCAGGTAGGGGGAAGGTAAACTGCCCCAAACGCAGGACTTACAGGGCCCGGGCCCATAGTTCACCCCCAGCCTTTAGCATTTCAGCAGGGATATCACAAAAGCCTGCAGTTTTCCCACCTAGTTTGGGAAATCGCCGGGCCTAACCTCTTTTGGGGTAAGGTTCCTCACTGTTTGGGTGGGTCTGGTGCGGCACTGAAAACACGCTTGAAATCCAAGCTAACTTTTTGGAGGGTCTTCCGGGTTTAAAAACTGTTAAAAATTCACCCCAACGTTCACGAACCCCAACATGATCTGGAGATCCTTCCCCCTGCTGACGGACTCCCAGTCATCTGTGAGAAGGGCTTAGAGTTCAGTTTTCGCGGGGTTGGTAGGCGGGCAAAGGGTCTTTTTACCAAGAAAGGGCCTTCAACCTACTCAGAAAATTTTCCTGATGAACTGTTCCTTGTCCCTTCCACATTCCCGACCCCTACGCACATGGGAAAAATCAAGACTTATTTCCCCTTCAGCCGGCCTTGCGACACCCCTTCAGTGACCTCTAAAGTTCCCCAAGGGGATGGAATTCTGCCCGGGCCCCCAGGGTACGCCAAGGGGCTCCGGGGCTGCTTCGAGTGTTAAACCCCTTGAAAGTTCCCACAGAGCAACTGGGGGCCGTCATTTTTGAGTTCTGTGAAAACGGTTCCCGAAAATTTGCCCGGGGAACTCAGGGGCACACCTCCCCCCCCTTTATCTTCCCAGGGTTTTAAACCCCACTTTGGGGTGACCACGGGGGGAAAACAAAAAGTTTAAAAAGGGGGGAAACCAAAAAGGTAGCCCCAACAGTTAAGGTTGGGGCACAGAACTCGGCACTCCGGTAAAAAACCCTCCCGGTTCGGGAACGGGTAATTTTGGCCAAATGCCCCCTCCGTTTTTCCGGCTGTCCCTTGTCCAGGGGATGCGGGGGGGGGAAGGGGGGGCCGGAAAAGGGAGAAATTTTTTCGGGGGGAAACCTGGGGCAAAAGCCCCAGAAAGGGGTTTTCTCACGGCGGGTTTCATTTTCCCCCAGGG
Source organism: Penaeus monodon (assembly GCF_015228065.2). NCBI lineage: Eukaryota > Metazoa > Arthropoda > Malacostraca > Decapoda > Penaeidae > Penaeus > Penaeus monodon. The sequence goes on along the minus strand of NW_023664032.1, from coordinate 8,510 downwards.
GCCCCCGAAACCCAAGCCATTTTCCCCGGGCACACCCGGGATACGCATTGAAGCCCTCCAGAACAATCAAAATATCTCGCCGGGGGGGAAATTTTTCCCCCAGATGCGGGGTTTGGCATAGAATGCCCTTTCATATCAGTTTTTATACAGGGGTGGGGGCGTAACGAAATAAAACATGAAGTAAAAAGCAGCTTCATTTCCTCAATGCCATAATAGCTCATAAACCCGGTGCCCACCTAAACTACAGAGGGCTAATTTGGGCTGGAAAGGGTTAGGGGTTCCCCGGGGGAAAGGTGGGGGCCCCATGGGCGAAAGCCCGCCAGTAGTAGGGGGTGTACCCACCCACACTGACTTTCCGCAAAGGTTCTTCCCCACCTCTGGGGAGGGCAGCCAACCCCCAACTTCCCCCAGGCCCCCAATTTCCCGCGAAGCAGGGGTAACCGCTTTCCGGGCCCCACCCCCCAAAACAAAGTCCCCTTGCCGCGGTGGGGGGGCTTGAGGCCCCCAATGATTGGGGGGCCGGGACCGAGGGCTCCCCAACTGGAGGGGGTCCCCATGGGGTGAGAAAAAAGGCTTCTTGGGCCCCAAAGGGCCCCAAATGAGGGGGTGGGTGTCCCCACCCCTGGTTCTTTCCCCATTTGGACCAGGGAAACTCTCCCACATGTGTTTGCCGTGCGTGGCAACCCGTATTACCGGGAGCCAGGATCCTGGAGGTTGAGAAAGGGGCTCAACGCTGCGCCCTCCCAGAAAAGCAAAAACACCTCTTTGGTCCTAATTTTGGTTAAAAGGTGGCTTGATAAAGGGCCCCGGGGTAAAATCAATCGGCTGGTAAAAATATGGCTGGGGCCAAGCAGGGGCACTATTCATTTGGGTAGGGGTAAGGCCCGCAAACTGCCATCAGTACTGTAATAGTGGTGCGTTTTTTTTCCCTTTCCCCCTGTGGCTGTTGGGAGATTTTGACCCCAAAACCAAACCCCTTTCCCCCTTGGGAAATTCCACGGGGGGTTGGGGGGGGGGGGGGGGGGGGTGGGGAAAAATGAAAAATTCAAATTTGTATAAAGTACTAAAAATTTAAAAGTTTAGCTCTCTCCCCCGACGACCTACGAAATTTCCCCCGACCATTCCCTCGGGAAAATTTCACAGTCATTTTGGAACCTTTCCATTCCCAAAAGGGCAAGGGGGGGAAATCTAATGATTCCCGGGCTCCCAAACCAGGAAAGGGGGGGGGAAAAAAAAGTCCTCCTCAACCCAACTAAGGAAATCTTCCCTGGAAAAAATATAAAAAATTTTTTCATATAGTAAGACCTAGTAGTAAAGACCATTAAAAGGTGTATCAACCTGGATCTGATTTTTTCAAAAGTACATCAAAAAAATTTTTTGAATTATGTCAACGTGATCCCGCTTTCCCCCCCCACAGCGAGAGGGTTTACCTGAAGTTGGGGTTTTCGTCACCGGGACGAGAGTGCCCCGCTGCGTGCAAATATGGGGACTTTCCCGGGGGCTAGGGGGTTTCTTTTTTTCCCCCAAAAAAACCCCTCAATCATTGTAAGGGAATTTTTTTTTCCCCCAAGACCCTGATGGGGGTATTCTGAGGAAAACTGTTAGGGGAAACCCAAGAATTTTAATGTAGTAGCAGTAAAAACCGTTTTTAAGAAGAAAGTTGATGGTTTGGGAACAGTGGGAAAACCAGGTCTTCTTCTAATTTTTTAAAACCACTTTAGTCCCCCCAGATGGGTTTAAGTTAGCAAGGCACCACTTCAAGGAAAACCCCCATATGCCCCCCAAACCCTAGCGGTGCTTCCACCCCCCGGGTTAGGGTTTGGAGCCAAAACTCTTGCCGTTTTAAAGAAAAGGGGAAAACCAAGAGAAATGTGAAAAGGTGGGGTTTTGCACCGGTTAAATTTTCTTCAAAGCAGTGTAAAGGGGTCAGTTTTAAAAAAGGAATTTGGGGTAAAAAGGGGACCCAAGGAGAAAGTTTTTTTTCCCAGGGGGAAAAGGGGCATGCCCGTTTTGCTATTTGCCACCAGGAAGCCCTTTTGCTTGGGTTTCCACCCCACCCTCCTTCCCCCAAACCCTCGCCCCCCAAATGCTTTTTACAACACACACTCTGCCACTTCCTTTAACCCCCCCCCCCCCAGTCGAAATTTTCCTGCCCACTGCCTCGGGTTTGATTTGTTCCACCGAAACGGAGTGGGAAAGTGAGGGGTTTTGAGGAGATTCCTCCTCCAAAGAAGGTTTTTTGGAACCCAAACCAATTTAAAGGGCTCCAGAGGCCTAAACCCCGGTGACAGTCCAGCTCCACCACATCCACAGGGGCCTCTGTGTTTAGGCAGAATGCCCCTAAGTAAAGGTCGGGAAACCCCCTTTTGCCCAGGAAAAGGGGAATCCTAAACCTATGAAAAAAGACTCCAGTTTGCCCATCCCAGGGCCTCCGCTGCAAACAAACCCCCTAAAGAAAAGGCTCAGGTCCACTCTTTCCAGGCAAAAGAAACCCTAAACCCCTTTTCCAAAGGGAAACCTGTGGAAACTAGTTCCCCAGGAAACACCATTAAAAAAGGGACTTCCCCGGATCAGGAAAGGGACAGCCCTTAAAGGGGTAAGGCAACATTGAAACCCCAAAGGGGCTGCCAAACACCTTATGAAGAAAAAAATATAAAAAAACCCGGATACTCTAATCCCAAAGGAACTGTCAGGGAATTTCACCCAAAAAAGGGAAAAACTGCAAAATCTGATGCTTCATATAATCCATTTTGTAAAGTCTACAAGGAAAATTTTGGCCAGGGAAAATTGATCATTTCCCTGAGAGGATTCCCAGTTCAAGCCCCTTAGGGACCTTTGAAAAAATGGGCACCCATGGAGGGTAGCAGTAATGGTACGTCCCAAAGGGATTCCCTTTTTCCCGGCCTCCACCTGCAGACAAAACAACCGGTGAAGGTGGAGAATAGGGGTTGACACGACCCTTACACTGTTTTTCATCCATCTACCTTCCTCCAAAAAATCTGAAACCCTTTAAAGATTTTTGGGAAAAAACTAAAATTTGGGAGTTGGGACATCCATTTCTTTCTCTTGGGAGATTTAAAAGGGCGGCATCCCCCTTTGGGGGGACCCCTTTGTGCACCCCCCGAGGAAAAGGGGCCCGGGGGTCCTTTTTCTTAAGAGTAAAATCCCTTTTTAAAATTTAAAAGGACACTCCCCCACATTTTTCCCAAAATTTAAAAATGGGACATTCTCCAAAAATAAAACCCGTTTAATTGTCTCACCTGATTCCCAGAAAGAATTTTTACTTGGCAGGTTATGGAAGACTTACATGGAAGGGGACCAATTTTTCCCAAAACTTTTGGAGGAGGGTGAATGGTATTTTCCCCCAATGGAGTGCAGAGATTTGGGACTTGAACATGCCCGGGCTGGAATTTTTTTTAAAATTTCCCCGCATTTGCATGGAAACTTGAAATTTATTTTCCAAGAGGTTTTTAAGATGCTGGTTAATTTACTTCACACCCCGAATTCACCTTGCAGCAGAAGCTCCCCTTTTCCCAAAAATAGCGGGCATTTCCCCAAAAATCCAGTACCCTGTTGGGGCTGATGAATGCCAAAAAAGCTGTCAGAGCAAGAAAAGCTGCATTAAGGGAAATTGAAACGACGCCCAGTGATGTAACCTTTGGGCCATTTAAAAAAGGAAACCCCAGCCAAGGCCAGGGGAGTGCTAAAGGAGGCCAGACGGACTTTTATGGGGGGACAGGGAGGGCCCTTTTATTAACTCTGGGAAAACCCCCCTTTCATGGGGAGGGGGGGCAAGGTGTGTAAGATCGCTGGAAAAAAGCAACCCTGTCACCACCCTGCCTTTTAAGATTGATGGCATAAACAAACACAGATAAAAAAAGATGTTGCTAATTTCAATGGGAAAACCATGGCAAAAATCTCTTTCCCGGAGCATCCCTTAAAACTGCCCGATTTTTCACTCTTTGGCGAAAAGGAAGACACCCAGTGTCGTTTTTTTCAAATAGGAATGCAGCAGAACTTCCATAAAAACTTGCCATTTTTTCGCAAGGAAATTTGGGCTCCTTTTTTTGCAGCTCTGCCGTAAACTGCCCCAAGAAAATGAAAGATATTCCATACCCAAAAGATATTCACTTACCAGAGAGCTCCCAGGATTTTTTGTTGGACCTATTTAATGGATTATAGGGAGGGTAGAGTGGCCCTCCACATGGAAAAAAGTTTTATAATTTTTCCTATCCTTAACCTGGCAAGGACGCTTCCACACCAGGGAAATTCAGACCAATATTCCCCCCCACCACTGCATCTGCAAGCTGATGGAGAAAAAAAGGGAAACTTAGGTTGGGCAAAGGCTCTAAAAAAAGTAAAAAGTGCTCACTCCCTATCAAAAAGGGTTTTTGAAAATTGAGATCGGGCCCCAGGGTGCCCCTTGTTAGGAGGGAAACTGTACAAAGGAATTCCTTTACCAGCGGTCAATTTTAGCAGTCCTTTTTTTGACCTTGAAAAGGTTATTATACTTTCTTGGGGAAAACATGGCATTTCCAAAAGTTGTATTACATTGTTTAAGAGGAGCATTACCTACCTTCATAAAAAAACTTCCCTTTCTAAAAGGAAAATTTTGATTTTGGGTGGGAAAAGTTTTTCAAACCTGGAAGATCAAGGGGGAAGGGGGTCCCAAAGGGGTGTCTTAAGTGGACCCTGTTTTTCCATTGCTATAAAAAACATTGTAAAAAGGGTTTTCCAAATTCCCGTTCATGTAATCTTTATGGGGAAAGACTTTCACTGTTGCTCAGGGGGGAAGCTTACGGATGGGGCAAGGGCACCCGCAGGCCCGCAAAAAATCAGGTTGACAGTGGGCAAAATATCATGGGGTTTAAATTTTTCCCCCCAAACAAGACCAGGCTTGCCTTGTTCCCCAAACGGGGGAAAGGGTTTCCCTCTTTCCCCCTTTTTTTAGGGAACAAACCCCTGCAATTTTTCCAAAAGGTAAGTACTTGGGTCTTAATTTTTGACTCAGGCTTACATTGGGGGGCCCCAAAATCAAAAAGGGTTAAAATAAAAAGGCTAAAAAAGCAATTTAAAATTTTGGGGGGTTCTTTTACTCTATCTTTTGGGGGGCAGAACCCCAAAAACGCTTCACGGCCCTTTCCCCAGCGCTTATTCGTAGTAAGTTGATTAAAGGATGTGAACCCCCTTTTTCATCTGCAACTCCCACGGGTTTTACGGATGTTAGACTCGGTTTTATAAAAAAGCTCTCAGAATCTGCCCCTGGGGGCTTTCCCCGGTCTTTTTACCTTTTGGAGTCCCTGTATTTGAGAAATGGGGAACCAAATTTTTTCATTTTCCCCGAGATACATGAACCTGTTTATTTCACGAGGCTACAAAGGGTTCCAGGATCCCTAATCGGGAGTAGGGAGGTTAAATTTTAAAATACTAGAAATATTTTAAAAAAAGGGAACAACCAACCAAACCCAAACCCCCACACGGGAAATAATAAAATAAACCCGTTAATAAAAGGGGCAATAAACCCTCGCACTAAAAAATGTTTTTCGCTTGTCCCTTTAGGGAAAAATTCAAAAAAAAGCTTTTAAAAGGAACGGAGGGTTCGAAATAGGAGACGAATACCTAACAATCTAAAATTGGGAGGTATTGTTCTTTTTCCCTGAAACTGCAAATGAAATGCGGCTAAATAATAAAAAAGATCAGAATAAAAAAGTCTGAAAATCGGACTTTTTGGAAAAGAAACAAAAAACTAAGATCATGTTCGACAGTGAGTTCAGTTCGAAACCAAATACATTTTCAAGGGAGTACGAGGGTTTTTGGGCAAGGGATATATACCCAGGGCAATTCCTACAACAAAACATAAAAAGAAAGGGAAATTTAAAAGCGATCAGTCTGGCTGCCCCCCCCGCCTTTTGGGAGACCAGTAATATTAAATAAGAGGCTCCTTTAATTATGTTTTAAAAAAAATCTTTAATCAATGTGTCCCCCCTGGTTATGACCTATGGATAAAAAAAAAAAGGAAATACAACCAAATACTGGAAAAGGAAATCTTTAAATGCCCCAGAGAAGGATGGAAGGTTGATGCTGGGAATTAGCCTAAGAGATTGATGAGGGTGACGTGGATCAGGGGAAAAGACAGAAGTGGAAGAATTTCTTGGGAGAATCAAAAGAAAAAATGGCAAAGGGGGGGTCATATATATCGGAACGGAAAGCAGAAAATAACAGACTGTGTTTTAAAATATTAAAAAAGGGGCCCAAAAACCAACCCGGCCCCAAAATGGCAGACGAAACAACGAAATTTTTGGGCCCAGACTGGGAAAAAAAAAAATACAAGACAAAAAAAGTTTAAAAAATTGGGAGAGGCCCAAGTCCCCCAATGGGTTTATTCAGGTGAGATGATGATACACACACAAACATACACACAACACACACACACACCACACACACAACCACACACAACACACACAATATAATATATATATATAATATATATTTTATATATATTATATATATATAAAATACTTTTTATATATATAATACATATGCTATGTATGTATATTTTACTAAACATACACACACACACAACAACACCACACACACAAAATATAAATATATTATAATATATTATATATAGTTATTATTTATATATATATATATATAACATATTTATATTAATATATAATATATTTTTATATTATATTTATATTATAATACATACAATTTTATTTTTATAAATATATTTAAAAAATATATATTATATTATAAAATATGTATAATATATATATATATATATATTAACACATTAATATATTAGTATACATATGTATATAACTATATATTTATTATATATTATCTTTGTGTGTGTGTTGGTGTGTGTGTGGTGTGTTGTGTGTTTGTATGCATGCGTAACATATATATGCATACATTAAACAAAAATATGTTGTTACAACATATATATTATATATAGTATGTATTATGTGTACATAATCAATATTATTATATATTTTAATTTTAATATATATATATATATATATATATATATTATATATATTATATATTTATATTTATATGTACGAGTAAATACACATACCACACACACACAAAAATATCATATGTGTGTATTTTGTATATATATATATATATATATATAAAATTATAATGTATACATATATACTAGTTAATACATATTGGAATATATGTTATATATATGTTTTAAATATATAATATATATATATATATATATATATATATTGGTGGTGTGTGTGTGTTGTGTTGTGTTGTGTTACATTTTAAAAATAATTACAACACATAAAAAACTGTGGTTTTTATACACACACACAACACCACACACACACACACACGCCAAAACCCACACACACACACCACACACACACACAACCAATATATATATTTTAATATATATTTATATATATATATATTAAATTATATATACCTCTCCCCAACCTATTCTATTTTTTATTTTCTTTTCTCTTCCTGTTGGCAAACCAATCTTTCGGAATTATTTAGTTATAAATTTTTTTCCTTCCTCTAGGTCTTTTACCAATTTCAATCACCTCCTTTCACAGCCATTTGCGCGAAACACTTTTCCAATCCATCTCTTTTTTTTTTTATTCCCCCACTGGGGCCCCTCTTTAGCTTATTTTTTTATCCCTTCCCCAAACCCAATTCAAAGCCTCTATTCTCTGAAAAAATGCTGATCATCGAGAGCCTTCCAAACCCGGCTTCCACAAACCCTTCTTTTTTCACATTTTGACTCATTTCCTACTTGACATTATTTTTTTTCTCTAAAACCCCATCTTTGCCCTTAAAAAACTTATTAAATTTTTAACGCATTTCCCCATCAAAATATCCCCAATCTCAATTACGAAACTTTTTCAACTTGTTTCCATTCAAAAAGACCGACCTTTAGGGGGAGCTGGAACCCCCCCAAGGGGTTTCCCGCAGTTCAAGGTACCTGTTAAACCCGAAGGTTCGACAAGGGCCCACCAAATGGTAAGGGTGTTTTGGGGAACCCCAAAGCAAAATCCGGTTGCAATCCCGGTTGCGCGAGATCGGGCTGAAACATGCCCAAAGATCAAGCCCCCCTTTTTTTCCTGCAGGGAAACAAAGGAGCTAAAAGATGGGAGGAAAGTGAGCCTTCGCCCTGAATCCCGAGGGAAAAGGGGTCAAGATGGGGCTACGGGTTCTCAGTCTCATATGATTTGGGGTATCGCATCACACCCACAGGTCTGGGGGCTTCCCCATTGTCCGAGGGAAGATCCAACCAGGCAAGTCCTGGTGACCACATGGTAGGCCAACCCTACCCTTATCTGGGTAACTGGGGACCTCAACCTTCAAAAAGTAGTGCCTGATCCACGGGGTTTCAAGTGCCAGAAGTACAGCACCACCAGGGTAGCTGCCCCAGCCAAGCCTAAATTGCGGTTTTTTTTTTCCCCCCCCCCCCCCTGGGTTAGGGGTCAAAAAAAAAAAGGGGGGCCCCCCAAAAACCCACC
>NW_023664031.1:5000-14267 GCF_015228065.2 Penaeus monodon | reverse complement strand
GGTCTCGGGGTACCCCTTAATTGGGCACCCGCTTACCAAACTGAATAGTATCTGCTTGCCCCCTAGCCATATTTTGACCAGCCAAATTGACTTGCCCGGGAAAACTTGATCAAGCTACCTGTCTAACCAGAATAAAGGACCAAAGAGGTGTTTTTTGCTAGCTGCAGGGTGCAGCGTGCAGCATCGCTCAACCTCCAAGACTCCTGTCTCTGGTAATACGGGATGCCAGCACGGCAAACACACGTGGGAGATTTTTTTCCCTGGTCCAAGATGGAGTGAACCAGGGGTGGGTGGCACCAATCCCCCTCTTAGGCCTTGGTGCACCTGGTGCATCCCTCACTGGTGACCCCTCCAGTATGGGGTAGCCTTTGGGTTTCCGGGTCACCAGATCATTGGGACCTCAAGGGCCCCCCCCAACCGCGGCAAGGCGGCTTCCGTTAGGGGGGTAGGAGCCTGGGAAGCATTCTGATTCCTATTCTTGCCCCTTTGGAACCTGGGATGGTTCCTTGTGAAAAACAGGTGTGTTTCAAGAGGGACTGGCCAGGGAGGGAGCCAATTCTTTCCAAATTGTAGAAATCATAATTAGAATTCTTTATCTCACCCCACCCCCACAGTCCAACAAAGGGAAGCTTAAGTTGGGAATCAAATACAATCAACACCCAAAGGGGTAGTGAAGAAATACATGCAGTCACAATAGAGTCCCAGTCATGGGACCTCTGTGATGGCCAATGGGTAGAGCCTGCTTGGCCCTAGCTATATTTGACCAGCCGATGAGTGGCCCAGCCGGGCCTTGTCCAATCTACCTATCTAACTAAAACAGAGGCCCAAAAGAGGTGTGTCGCTAGCTGCAGGAGGCAACATGTAGCATCATTTAATCTCCTGGACTCCTGCCCTCCCGGGAATATGGGACGTCATAACACAGCAAGCACAGCAAGGTCATCGTCGTCGATGACTTTCGCTGTTGACGTGGCAGACAAAACTTTGAATTATCCCTTCAACCCTGATCCAAGATGGAAGGAATCGGGGGTAGGTGCACCATCCACTCTCATAGTCTTTGGTGCACCTGGGAGCCCTTTTTATCTCATCCCTCCAGTATGGTTAGTCCTCTGGTCCGGCTCACTAGGCTATAGATTCCTCAGCCCCTCTGCGGCAAGGGGGCTCCCGTTAGGGGGAGACTGGGCAAATGTTTTGTTGTTTATTAAATTCTTGGAAAAATCATCTCTCAGAAGCTTATCACATTACATATGTCCCGAGCAGACCCTTTCGTCTCCCCATACTTATATTGGCGTTAATTTTTTTTTTTTTTTTTTTTTTTTTTTTTTTTGTTGCTACAGGAATAAAGGATACATATTTACTCATGTTTGATGTGTATAAGAGCTGTACTAGATACTGGAAGGCCCCTTTTCTGAAGAAACCTGAACCTCCCAATACTTTTGATGCTGCCTTGGGTCGATAAAAAAAAAACGTGTCATCAAATATTGTACTGCATACAAAGTTCTGAAGAGGTTGTTTTTCTAAATTTACATAATAAAGTCAGATATGGATTATATTTTTAATTAATTATGAATAATATATCTGAAAATATCACACTCTCACTGCTGGCTGGAGGTATCGCATTGTAGCAAGGTAGATGCATACAAAACCCAAACATGCTTCAGCAGGTTTTCCCAATATGTTCGCAGAAAGGGCAGACATGTTGAGGGCGTACCAAATTGTTAGGGGCATCGGAGATGCCACACAGAGGCCTTAAACTTTCATAATAAATACTTTCTGGTTACGGTAACTTGGAGAATCGAAAAACTGTAAGACGTACTGTAAGTATTCCGGTCAGCATTCAGACATACACTGTAACAAAATATAGTTACATAGATGCTTATATAAATATCTGAAATTATTTGTTTGTCTCGATATTTACGTATAGGGAAATAACGTACACACTGGCATTTTTAAAACAATAATTTAACTATGGCTCGTTACGAATCTATTAGAAATATAATGGTGGAGTGCAGAATCTACCCTACCTAATGCCACACATTACTTTAGAGATTCTTACCTAATCTTTTAATTTTCCCTTCAATTTCTCATATCTGACTTAAGTTAACGATTAAATTTGGACACTGGATATCGTAGGGATATTAAGGCTCTTTTAGTCTTATACAAAACTGTACTAATAATGCACATTCCTTCATAATTTTTACCTGATTTTTACAATCGCCGATTAAATAGTTTCTTCCAATTCCAGTGCTGGACTGGAGCTGTTGTGGTGCACAGGATAAAGTGGGCTCGGCATATAGGTAAGTAAATTAAGTTACATATCACGCGAGAGAAGGTGGTTCTCGTCTTATTTTGTGCTTCCTGTTTTTTTTTACTGTTTTTTGTCTGTTTTTTGTCTTTGTATTGTGTTTTAGAGTTGTTTTACGTGCTCGTGTTCATGTTCTGTTTTAATCTTGCTTTACAAAGCAAAAAAGATAATTTGAAATTCTTTTTTTATAAGTCCCCGAATTTTTGTAAAAAGGAAGGCGAAAAGGCCAAAACATTTTTTGTTTTTAAATTTTAAAAAGGCAAACTCAAAAACCCAAAAGGTATAGAAAAAAGCATCTGTCCACGCCTTCCTGAATTCTTAAAAACCCCTACCACATTTCAGCCATTTGCAAAACTAACCACACCACACACACACCACACACCACACACCACACACACACACACACACCCCACACCCACCACACCCCAAAACCCCAAAAACACACACACCCCAACATAACACATACACGCATAACCCCAAAACCCACGCTACACCCACACACAAACACACACACCACACACACACAACACACACACCAAAAACAACAACTGTTCGCCCCTTTCACAATTCTTCTGCCCTTTGATCCCCTCGACACCATAAAATCAATCCCGAACTTTACCAATGGGTGGTGGATAACCTTTTTTCCCCCTTTTTTAATGACCTGGGGACGTTGGAAACAAACACAACAATATGATCAATTCTTAAAACACCCCTTTCCCCGTTTCTTTCTCATAGTTTGCAATATTTAGTTTTAAAAGATACTAAATGGGACGAAATTTAACACTTTTCCCACATAAAGTATCCCGTATATCGCACGTGTTTTTTACTCTCTGGCATGCTTCAAAACCTATTTAAATCCCAAAGTTTTGCTGTAATTTTCCGTTGCATGAAAACGGCACTGCTCTCTCTTTTTCTCTCTCTCTCTCTCTCTCTCTCTTCTCTCTCTTCTCTCTCCTCTCCTCTTCTCTCTCTCTCCTCTCTCTCTCTCTCTCCCCGGTAATAAAGTAATTACGCTTTTGTGGTTTAGAATACTCTTTTTAAACAAAATAGGTCGTCTCCCCCCTTCTTGTGCATGATAATAACGCAATCACTCTTCGAAGTATTTTTAGGCTAGTACGTACCTTAGGGTTTTTTTATAAACATATCAAACTTTCAGCAAAAACCCCTATTACACCTCACAGCATTCAACCTTTTCACCAACACACACCCACCCACACACCACCACACCCACACACACACACACCACCACAACACCACACACACACCCAACACACACACACCACACACACCACACCGAACCGTTAAAAACCTCTAAATTATCCTATTAAAGGACTTTAAATTAAAAGCTATCCCAAAATGACGTCAGAGCTACAATTACCCTGATTATTCGGGATTAGATCAATAGCCATCCCTTTAAACGTGTATTAAGGGCGGGGAAAAAAAAACCAAAGGCAGGGTTTTCGTTCAGCCCCTTGTCTGGGAAAGGGTTGTGCGAATAGGGATTTTCCCCAAAACGCTAATGAAAAAGATTTGAGTGTGAGAAAGGATAGATGGAGAGCGGAGAGGTGAAGATGAGAAAAAGAGAAAGGGGATGAAAATCATAAAAAAGGGGGTTGTGATGGAAAATAAAAGAATGTGGTGATAATGCATAATAATGATAAAAAAAGGATGATAATGACGAAGTTTAAAAAAAAATCAAAATTACAATAAAAAAATTATGATAAAAAAAATTGTAATAAAAATAATGTAATAAAAAACCACAAACAACAAAAACAACAACAAAAAAATAATTATAATAATAAAATAAAATAGTAATTATTTTTATCTTTTTTTATCATATAAAAACAAATAACAACAAAAAAAGATACAACGAATAATGCATTTAAGCTAATAAAGATAATAAAAAAATGAGATTCTATAAAGATCAATTTAAATTTCATTTCCAAACTGAATTAACTTGAATGCTAAAATTTCCCGCCTATTAAACTAAATTATGATGAAAAAAAACCCGAACATTAGACCAATCTTTTATTGGAAAAATTTACGCCGATTGAATAAAAGATCAGGTATTTTTAACATTTTATGGCACCCTATTCCTCACAAAAGTTTTTTTTACCGATACTGTATATTTCTTCTTTTTTTTTTTCCTCTTTTTTCCTTCCCCCCCCCCCCCCCCCCCCTTTCTTTTCTTTTTTTTTCTCCCCCCTTTTTTTTTTTTTTTTTTTTGGTTTTTTTTTTTTTTTTTTTTTTTCCTTTTTTTTTTGTTTTTTTTTTCCTTTTTAAAATTCGGGGGGAATTTTCGGGATTTAAGTCAGAAAAAGTAAGACAAACTTATTTGATTTCGAAAAGTTCTTGTTTTTGATTTTGGCTTTTGACTTTCGTCTACTTTTCAGTTTAATTATACATTTAATCCCAAATAAAAAAAGGTAAAAATGAGGGGAAACAACACACAATTGACAATGTAGGTCGATACCCATTATAGAATGTTTTCACATCCATGTTTTTAATTTGTACACAACAAGACTAAAAATTTAAAAATTTTTTCTTTAGAAAAGTGCGATGTGAGGTTACTTCAAAAACCGGGTTTAGGAAAAAAAAAAGAAAAAAAAAAAAAAATGCATGTCATCAGGGAAAAAGTAGCTCTTATGTATTAAAAATACAACATTACATGTTTCTTTTTAATCCAACTGCACATCTCACTTAGGCTTATTTGGGAAAGACGCTTTAATATACGCTTAGGTGAATGGAGTACGGATTTACAGAACCTGTCCTGATCGTATCATATAAAATGTGGTCAGGAATATCGCAAAAAGAGTTTGTAAAAATAGTGTGAAGAGGGGTAGCATTTTTTTTTTCAGTAAAAGCTCTTAATCATCACCCAAAAAGTTTTCACGGAGTTTAAAAATGGAGCAGGCTGGTCTGTAAGCTGTTCTTAGAAATTTTTCTTATAAAACGTTTTACACGGTCATAAAAAACAATCTCCTTTTCCCTCTTCTTTTTCCCCTCCCTCTCTCCCCTCCTCCTCCCCCTCCTAAAAAAAAAAATAAAAAAATAATATATAACAATAACACATAACAACCAACACCCCAAAAACACACACCAAAACCAAAACACACCAAAATATATAATAATAAATATATATATATATAAATAATATATTATGATATATATATTAATATATATAATATAAATATATATTTTTAAATTTTTTTTTTTTTTTTTAAAGGAGGTTATGTCGAGCCGCCGTGGTCACAGCATATACTTAAAAGTAGTTTTATGTTGTGATGCTCTTGGAGTGAGACGTGGGAGGGGCCCCCCCTTTCCACGGGGATTTCCGGTGTTTCCTTTTTAGTAATTATTCTCTCTATTTTTCCGGGCTTTGGACAACACTGTTGGGCTGGCTTTTCCCACCAAAGGCTAGGTTTGGGGAACGAGGGGAAGTTCGTTGACCCAAATTTAAAAACGCGCCCGGGCCGGTGACAAAAACCCTCGAACTCAGATTGGCATCGGGGACAGTCTTGGACATCTTGAACAAAAGGAAATTAAAGTTTATTGGTCATGTGATGAGAAGTAAAAATATGAGAAAAAACTTGCTGACAGGGATGGTGATAGGAAACAGAGGAAGAGGCAAACCGAAGACAAGACTGAGCGATAACATCAAAGATATTTGCGGGCTGACGATGGTACAAGTGGAAAGAAAGGCGCAGGATCGAGTTTAGTGCCGAAGGATGGTGGAGAGGTCCACGGCTGCTCAAACATGAGCATCCCGTTATGATGATGATGCATATATACATATATGTATAATATACACATATATATATGCACACACACACAACACACACATATACACATATATGACACATATGCGAGTGTGTATATGTTTTTACATTTATCTATCTATCTGTCAATCTATTACATACATATTTTTATATACATATATGGCACAAATACAAACACAGTGATGTGTACAATGAGATGGAAAGGTAAAACATCCACAATAAGAAATAAAAATTTGATGATGAATTGATGACGTTTTGAACTCTTCACGAGTTCCTGTTCAGATGAATAATGAACCAAAAATGGATACAAGGAAAGAAATTTGACAAGTATATGTAGTTGTAGAGAGACAGAACAAAACAAAAGCTGAGTCAGGTCTCAGGAGGAGGGCCAAGGTCGAAGAGTCTGGGAAGGCTTTGCTAACTAACGAGGAGGTAAGGTCATCCAACCCCCAGTGACCAGCATTCAAGTTAAAATTAAGCATTTTTCTATTAATAGAGCTCTAGCCTTTTTCTTTCACACGAATTTGTTGATTTCTGAATAGAAGTGCTTCCATTTAAAGTTGGTGACTTGCATCACAAAAACACGCATTGATGTTTTGGAATATTAACATCACATTATGTTTATTAATTTTTCTCGAAAGTTCAAACCAGTCTCGTCCATGTAAAACTTTGGCCAAACCTTAAAAAGTATGGTGTAAATACCGGGAGAAGTCTCCGAACACCGGGAGCCGCATTGTGCTTTCCCAAAGTATTACGCAACGTGTTCGGATAAGTAATAATAATGTCAGTTCCAGAGCCTTTAAACATGTGTCGTTTTTCGTCGTCTGAAGAGGAACTCGGAAGAGTTCGAAGCGTTATGATTATTTTCCTTTCTTATTGTGGCTGTTTTCCTTTACACACACACACACACATATGTATATGTATATATATATAATATATATTATACTATTTATTTATATATATATATATCTATATATAATATATTATGTAATATATATTATGTATATATATATATATAATATATATATATATATAAATATATATATATGTATATATAAATATATTATGTATATATATATCATGCATATACATACATATTTAAGTATGTATGTATATATATAGTTTGGCAGATAAAAACATGGATACATACATAAACATACACACTCGCATATATATATATATATCTATATATATATTCATCTATCTCTCTATCTATATATATATATATATATATCTATATATATATATACATACATATATCCACATACATACATAGACACAAACACGCCCTGATATATTATATTATATATATATATATATATATATATATATATATATGTATGTATATACATATATACATATATACACAGTATTTTTTTACTAACAGCCATTTATTCCACTGCAGGACATAGGCTTCTCTCAATTTCACTACTGAGAGGTTATTTGGCAGTGCCACCCTTACCTGATTGCCTAATCAACAGCGGCTCGGCGTGCTAACACCTGTGCCACGGCGGGACTTCCCTGCGACACCTGCGCTCGACCTCTCAAGGTGTCGTTTTCTCGCCGTCAGATCGTGCTCGAGCCAGTAGTCGGAGCGCAGGCATTTTTACGACTGCCGCGGCGTGAAGTTGCTCTAACCACTGGACCATCGCGGCAGTCATATATATATATATATATATATATATATATATATATATATATATGTACGTATATATATATAATATATATATATATATATATATATATATATATATATATGTACGTATATATATATATATATATATATATATATATATATATATATGCACACACACACACACACAAGTGTGTGTGTGTTATATATACATATTTATATAAATATGGAGATGAATATATATATGTATGTATATATATATATATATATATATATATATATATATATATATATATATATATATATATATAGAGAGAGAGAGAGAGAGAGAGAGAGAGAGAGAGAGAGAGAGAGAAATATACTAAAAGTTATGACGATTGAAACAACAGTTACCGAGACTGAGAGACTGAGAAAGTGACATCTCATTTCAACAAATCCTTTTTTTTTAAATAATTTTTTGTGTCTCTTTTTCTAGGAAGATAAAGTAAATATCTATAATCAAAGTGAGTTGGTTTTACACACGAGGTCATTGTAACCGGAGTAAGAAATGTATAATCAATAGAAACACGAAGCTATAAAAATAACGAAAAAAATTATATATTTCTTAGAACAACATAAGTCTGATAAAGTTATATATCAAAACACCTTAATTACCTAACTTCTCTAGCATCATGAAGTTAAAAACTGTCACTCAAACTTTTCGACATGTTTAAGACATGTTTTAACTTCCTAACTATCGAAACATTTTGGCATTACGTTAATTAAAAACGATCTACTGAACTGTTACCTTGTACGTTTTCTTCCCTATGCATTGGGTAAGCATAGATGCCTTACACAATCACTTTTCATGATGAAATTCTTATTATTTTTCACTGACAACAGAAATTTATTATTCCTGAACATTACTACCTTTACTGAACTACAAAAAGTCTTTATAGTTCTTTGTATTGCAGAATGCTGTTTCGACAATACACTGACGGTATCTACAATCTTTTTACCAACGCATAATTAGTCTTTCATATTATGCTCCCTCATATTACGTGTACAGCGTTAAGGTAAACCAGATGCAAGCGGAAAGCACAGTAAATATTTACATAATTAAGTCTGGAGGTGTGTTGTGTTGATTCTCGAGGCAGCGGATCGAAGCTGATGTTCAATGCAATCGCATATCTCTAATTTCTCTTTGTTTTTGGTCTTTCACATTTATTCTGCTATTGCGTTTCCCCTCCTCCTCATTAATACGATTCTTTCCCTTCTTCTTTCTTCTCCTTTTTCTCTTTCTCCCTCTAATTCTGCTAAAGCTTCTCCTCCTCTTCCTCCCTCTCCCCTCCCCGTCCTCCTCATCCTCCACCACCTCCTACTCACCTCTTTCTCTGTTAATCCTCCTCCGCTCCACGCACTCTCTCATTCTCTCCATCTGCCTCTCCCTGCAATCTTCTCTTTCCCCTTCTCCCTCTTCTTCTAATTCTTCTACTGCTTCTCCCCCTTTTTCCCTTTCTCCTCCTCCTCCTCCCCCTCCCCCCCTTCCTCTCCTGGTCTCTTCCTCCTCCTCC
>NW_023664030.1:7500-12500 GCF_015228065.2 Penaeus monodon | reverse complement strand
AATTTTATATATATTATATATAAAATATATAAAAATATGTGTGTGTGGGGGTTGTTTTTTTTTGTGTGTGTGGGGGGTGGGGTGGTGTGTAAGGGTTTTGTTGTGTGTTTTTGCATTATGTGTGCGTGTGTGGGTGGTGGTGTGTTTTGGGGGTGTGTGTGTTTGTGTGTGTGTGGTGTGTTTTGTGGTGTTGTGTGGTGTGTGTATTTTGTTTATGTGTGTGTTGGTGTCGTGTGGAAATTAATTTTATATTTTATATAATAATAATATATATATTAATATATTATATATAATATTTATATATTTTTATATAGTATAATATACTATAAAAAATATATATAATATAATTCCCAATATTTTAATTAGAATATATATATATATTATAAATATATTACAAAATATATACATATGATTTTTGAATATTTTAAAATATTAAATATAAAATATATATATATATATATATTATATATTATATATATAATACATATGTATTGCATTTACATAAATAGGTAGATAGTTTAAATTTGATAGAAGTAGACAGAAGAAAAATTAGATATGCAGTTTATATTATCAAAATAGAATATAACCCATATAAATTATAATATTCATATATCTATCTACCCTCTATCTAATTTTTTCCTAATATGTATATTGTGTATTAAAAAAATATATTATATATATATATAAAATATAATAAAAAACTATAAAATTTTATATATATAAAATATATAATGTGTGTTGTGTGTTTTGGTGTGTTGGTGTGTGTGTATGGCGTGTCTGTAAAATATATATGTATATATGGTTAATATATTATAATATATATATATATATATATATATATAATTTTATAATATATATAAAATATAGATATTTTAATATATAAGGTTTAAAAAGGGGTGTGATATTAATAATAATATTATATATATATAAATTATATATATAATATATATATATTTTTATATATATATATATATATAAATTTGATATATAATAAAATATATATATTTTATATATATATGCATATAAAAAAAAAAATTTTATATTATATATATATATATTATAAATATATTTTATAAATAAAAAACCTTTACAAACAACAACACAATATATAAATCTTTTATTTTTTATATGTTATTTTTTGTTTGTATGAAATATTTTATGTACTTCTCAGGGATAAATATTTCATATATCTTATATCTTTTTAATTTTTATATCTAAAAATATTTTTAAAAAAAATTTAGATATATTCCAAAATGTTATATGAAAGGTATCTAATATAAAATATAACAATAATTATATATTATATATATATATATATATAAAATATATATATATATTTATAGGATATATATGATATTTTATTTTTATATATAAAAAGATGTTTTATATATAAAAAAAGGCATACATGCATACATCATAAATGTATACATCCCAACATACATACATAAATATAAAAACTTTAACAACTTTACACACAACAACATATAAAATACTTTGCATGCTACTTTTTAAATACAATTTTACCTACATAATATAGATAGTTTAAAAGATAGATAGAAGATAGATAGATAGAAAAAAGGGTTTTTATTTACTATCTCTAAATATCGTAGATTAATTATTCATTCAATAAACATATAGATGCATTACTATATAAAAGAGAGAGAATATTGACAGAGAGACATAGACCCACGGGACAGACAGACAGAAAGTGATTTTTTCTCGCATTTACCATGGTTTGTGTCAGTCGTTTTTGTAGGTATTTTGGGTGTTTGCTTTTGTGGCTTACTTTTGCTCCCGGAAATTTGCCTGTAGAAACTCTTTATTTTGTCTCTCTCTTTCTCTCTCTCTCACGCAATCTTCTCTCTCTTCTCTCTCTTTCTTTTTTTCCCCTCCCCTTTTCTATCTATTTTTTATGAAATTTATCTTTTTATCTATCTATCTTCTCCGTCTTTGTTTTGGGCTCTGTCTCGGGCTTTGTCCTCTGTCTCTCGGTCTCTTTTGTCTCTGTTTTCGGGTTCCTCTCCCCTCTATCTCCTCTCTCTCTGTCTCTTCTCCTTTTCCCCTCTCTGTCTCTCTCCCCCTCTGTCTTGTCTCTCTCTCCCCCCCCTCCCCTCTTCTCTCTCTCTCTCTTCGGTCTCTCTCTCTCTCTCCTCTCTCTCTCTTCTTCCCCTCTTCTGTCTCTCGTCTCTCCTCTCTCTCTTCTCTTCTTCTCCTCTTTTCTCTTTTCTCCCTCTCTCTCTCTCCTCTATATATATAAAATTATATATTATATAAAATTATATAAAATATATATATATATATATATATATATATATATTAAATATATAAAAATGTATGATTATATATATATATAAAATATATAATTATATTAATATATTTTAATATCTATATATTTATATAAAATATATAATTGTGTGTATATATATATATATATTTTATATATATATATATTTTATATATAAAATATATATATATATAATATATTTTAATTTTTAAAAGGGGTTTTGTGTGGGGGTGTATGTGGTGTGGGTGTACACATACTACATATAAGTATATATATGTAGGTATTTTATATGTAAAATATATAAATATATAAAATATATTATATATAATATATATTATATATAAAAATTTTATATATATATAATTATGTATTTATGGTTATGTTTGTGTTTTGTGTGTGTGGTTGTGTTTTGGGGTGTGTGTGTGTGTGGGGTGTGTGTGTGTGTGTGTGGTGGGGTGGGGTTTTGTGTGTGTGCGTGGTTTTTTTGGGTTGTGTTTTATATAAATATATATATATTATTTATATATATATATAATATATTATATATATATATATATATATATATTATATGTATGTATGTTTTTGGGGAACATTTTACATGTTTTTGGTATAATATTATATATATATTATATATATAATAATATATATATATTAATATAAAATGATGATAGATAGATAGATAGATAGAAGATGGGATAGATAGATAGATAGATAGAAGATAGATAGATAGATGATAGATATAAAAATAGATAAGAATTTTTAATGTGTTTATCTATAATGTGTTTTATACATACTTTACTTTATATATGTAATAATATATATATATAAAATATAATATAATATATTATTATAATATTATATAACATCATATATATATTTTCCTTTATATTATATATATTATATTATATTTTTAATATTATATATATATTTTTAAATTTTTTTAAATTTATTTATTATTTTTTTATTTATTTATATACAAAATATAAAAGGTTTAAAATTTTACATATAAAAGGGGATAGATGGGATAGTAGATGGTGGTGTTGTGTGTGTTGTTGGTCTGTGTGTGTATTTGTGTGTGTGCGTGTGTGTGTGTGTGTGTGTTGTGTGTGTGTGTGTGCGTGCGTGGGTTTTGGGGTGTTTTGGTGTATGTGTGTTTTTTTGTGTGTGTTGGGGTGTGGGGGGGGGTATGTGTGCGTTTGTGTCTGTATATGTGTGTGGGGTGTGTGTGTGGGGGTGTGTGTGTGGGTGTGTGTGGGGTGGGTGTGTGTTTTGGGTGTGGGTGTTTATCTATACCCTTTATATCATATCTATATCTATCATTTTTATCTATCTATCTTTATTATCTATCATCTATCTATATAATAATATAATATATTATATAAAATAATATATTTTATATAATAATAAAATTAATACATATACAAAAGTGGGGTCTGATATACGTATTATAGGTATAATTAAATTTTATAGATTTTACATATATAAAAAGTATATGAAATATATATATATATATTAATATAAAATATATATATATAATAATATATTATAAAACATATAATATATATAAAATATATATATAATATAATAATATAATATGGTGTGTGTGTGTGTTGTTTTGTGTGGTGTGTGTGTGTGTGTGGTTTTGGTGTGCGTGTGTTTTTTTTAGCATGATTTGAAAAAAATATTTGAACATATCGTAGCCTGTGTTTCTTTTTGTTTTTTTTGTTCCCTGGAACAAAAAAAAATAAAAGATCTGGAAATCACCCCTTTTGAAATCTGACGAGTGTTTTTCTGTTTTAAAGGCAAATTTTTTGGTGTTCCCCTCTATTTATTTAAAAAATATTGTTTTTTTATATATTCTGTTAATCACCAATATTTTTTCCTAAAAATGCATTGCTTTTCCCAAAGGGTTCATTTGGGGATTTTAGCCCACTTTTTTTACTGCTGAAAAATTTTACTAGTATTTTTTCATTCATTAAAATTTTTTTTCGCGGGAATATGTTTAAACTGCAGCTTCTCCAGGAGGACCTAAATATGCCCTTAGTCTTATCATAAAAATTTATTTTTATTAGCAACAGAAAAAATTTTCCTCGTTTCCCCCGGTTTAAAAATAGTTTAAAAATTTCCTTCTACCCAAGTACAATTTTTACTTTTTTACAAAGGGCGGCCTCAGGAAAGCAGTAATTTGCCTATCAGTGATCCATTTATGTGCTTTTAGGTCACAGTTTTCCATTTGGTGCTTTAAATTTGTTTGATACACAAGTTTTCTGAAAAAAAACATTTCAGTAATGTTTTCATCTCTTGCTTTTGGAAACCTTTCATCATTAAAAACAGGTTTTAGTTTAAGTGTTTTAAACTATTGTCTATATGTTTAAGAAGATATATTTTTTTTGTGTGTATATATAGATGGTTAAAAAAAAGGTATGTACGTAGGGATAAAATGGATATTATATTTATATATATATATAAAATATTATATATATATATTTTATTTTATATATATATTTTAAATATATACCCCATGTGTATAGGGATACAAAAAACCCTATATATACATAATATAAAAATATATTTTTATATATATATTTTATATATTTATATAATATATTAAAAATATATATAACCCCACCCCACAACACACCCCACAAAACACACAAACACACACACACACACACACACACACACCCCACAACACCACCCATATAATATATTGTAT
>NW_023664029.1:0-14271 GCF_015228065.2 Penaeus monodon | reverse complement strand
GGGGACCCGGCCCGCGCCGCCGACGCGCCCGCGCCGGGGCCGCCGGCTCCGTTCCCCGCCCCACGCGACCTGCTCTCCGCACGCACGGGACCCGCGCCCCCCCGCCGACGACGCCGGCCGGGCCGCCCGGCTCCGTTCCCCGCCCCACCGCGACCTGCTCGTCCGCACGCACGGGGACCCGCGGCCCGCCGCCGCCGACGACGCCCGCGCCGGGGCCGCCACGGCTCCGTTCCCCGCCCCACCGCGACAGCCAATGGGTGGTGGCCGCCGCCTCGCCCCGCGACTCTCGCTCCCGCTCGGCCCGCCCCGGCAGCCGGCCGCCCAGCAGCAGACGGGGGCCAGGACCAGCCTTGCCCCATAAGGTTGTCGGCGCGGCCGTTCAGGCAGCACGACCGCAAACAGGTCCTCCTGCTCCTCCTGTCCCACCGGGAGGACGGGTTTGCGGGAAGAATGTTCGCCCCCCCCCCCCCCCCCCCCCCCACCCCCACCCCATGTTCTCCCTTCCTTTCCCCCTCCCCCCCCACCCCCCCCCCACCCCCGACACCGAATCCCGCTCCCCTCGACCCCGGCGCGCCGGAGCCGAAGTGCCGGCTTCCCGCGAAGGCAACCCAGGCGGCGGGCCTTTTCCGTCCGCTTCTTGGCTTCTTGGCCTGGGCTGCCGACGGCGGCAGCCGGTGTGCCGGCTTCTTGGGGAGCGCCGGTCGCCGGTGTCATTTCCCCCGCCCGCGCCCTTCCCGCAAGTAAAAATAGCCTGCCCTTCCTCGTCGTCGTCGTCGTCGTCGTCGTCGTCGTCGTCGTCGTCGTCGTCGTCGTCGTCGTCGTCACAAAGGGCCCTGGAAACCGTACGGTGCTCATGGACAGGAGCGGCCCCCGACGCCGATGGCGTGTGCGCTATTCGCGCATTTTTACACATTCTGCCTGCCTGCCTGCCTTCTTATCATCATCATCATCATCATCATCATCATCATCATCATCATCATCATCATCATCATCATCATCATCATCATCATCATCATCATCATCAATTATTATTATTTATTATTATTATTATTATTATTATTTATTATTATATATTTATTATTATATTATTATTATTATTATTATTATTATTATTATTTATTATTATTATTATTTTATTTATTATATTATTATTATTATTATAATTATTATTGTTCTTGTTCTTGTTCTTGTTCTTGTTCTTGTTGTTTCTTCTCTTTCTCTGCAAGCTGGGACACAAAGACAGAGAGAAGAAGGAAAGGAAAAAAAAGAAAAGAAAGAAAGAAAGAAAGAAAGAAAGAAAGAAAAGGATAAGGAGAAGATCACCGATGACGGCGACAAAGTAAATAAAAAATAAAAAAATTATTTAGAAAAGACCTTTCTCTCCGCCCACCGCGAATGTGCGGGAAGGGTGGGGGGTGGGGGGGTGGAACATGGGTAAGAAAACCTCTCTTCGTCAGAGGCCAAACAAACTGCCGACCCGGCGAGTCTCTCCTGTCTGCTCACAGACAGAGCGGAGATACGCAGAGGAGGCAAAGGGCCAACAAGCCGGCCCGCTGGCAACGTGCAAAAGGTGATCCTTCTTGTAAAAGGGCCCCACACACACACACACACACACACAAACGCACGGTTTTAGAAGAAAAAAAAAGAAAGGGAGCTTGCTGCTGCTCCTCTCCTCCTCCTCCCTCGATCTGCGGGGGGGGGGGGGGGGGGGGCTGCTGCTGTGCTGCTGCGTCGCTGGCTGCTGCCAGCTCGCGGAAAATTCCCTCGCAGGGAGCACTGCAGCATGCATGCATGAGCACGACGCCGCCCGCCCACAAGGATCGGGTATGAGGAAGTTGGAGAGGGCAAAAAAACCCCATCCGCCGTAGGGGACGAGTCTCATTTAACGCGGGAAAAAAGAGGACCCTGCCTAACCGGTACAACACCCCAGCCGATATGTCAGTCGTATGCAACGGTTCGGTACGGCACAACCGGACGTGGTTTTTGCTCTGTATCGGGGGAAGCGGGTTGTCCAAAGGGAGGCCCCCCTTCAAGCTCCGGGGGGGGCGCCCACCGCCCCCGGAGGGAGGGGTTTTTGGGGGGGCCGTCGACTGGACCCCCCCCCTTCGACCGTCAGAAACAGCCGCGTGACTTCCCCTTGCATGGGCACGCCCGCCCCCCTTTGGGCTCTCCCCGGGGCCGCTTTAAAATCAGTTAGTAAACTCGCCGACCCTTTTGCCCCGCACGCGATCACGTCGTTTAACGCTCAGCGCGGTTTCCCCCTTTTAAGGCTTCGGGTTTTTAAAAACCTGCCGGACGTGGTGCCCCCCCCTGGTGGCCTGTCGGGAGGAGGTGCCCATTGGTCCGGACCCACCGTTCCTCTGTACGGGGCGGGGCTCCTGTCGCGCGTGGCCCCCGTTGTTCGGGGGTAAAACAAACCTGTCTCGCGACGGCTAAACCCGTCACTTTCCCTTTTAGGGGTAAAACAATCCACGTTTGGGTAAAAAACTGCTTCACAAGATGGAAAAGCCGACATGAAGGATCAAAAAGCGGTCGCTATGAACCTTGGCCCCAAACCCATTTATCCCTGTGGTAATTTTCTGACACCCTCGTTTAAAAAACTCTAAAAGTCAAAAGGATGTGGGCCGGCTTTCGCAGTCGTGCTGAAAGAGAGCCCGGATCAACCCAGCTTTTGCCCTTGGGTCTACACGGGGTTTCGTCCACGCTGGTGCCTTGGGAATCTGCGTTATCGTTTGACGAGTACCGCCCCAGTCAAACCCCCCATCTGGTCTGTCCTCGGAAGGGGTTCCGACCGCGCCCCCGAGCGGCGGCGACGACCCCCCGGGGGAGAACCCCCTTTCCCCCCCCGGGGAGGCGGCCGTTTTGTTCTTTCCTTGCAGCCCTAAAATGGTAGAGGCATGGGGAAAAGACGGGCGGGAGGAGGGCGCGGCGAGCCCCGGGGGGCCGCCGGGCCCCCTCGCATGCCCAAACCCCCGTCACCCCTCCCGCCCCCGCATCACCGAGTAAGTAGAGAGACGACCAGAGTAGTGTATTCATCGTCGGGCGCGAGCCCCCTCCCCTTATGCCCCCTCAGGTGCCTCTCAAAAAGCCAAACTAAGCAAGCCAACGGGGTCTTTTTTCCCCCCGTTAACTGCAGGCCCGTTCCCCTGCCTGTGGGTTCGCTAGTGTGGTAGGGACAGTGGGAACTCGTAATCCATTCATGCGCGTACTAATTAATGACGAGGCTTTTGGGCAACCTTAAAAATCAATTTACTCCCGCCGTTACCCGCCTTGGTTGAATCTTTTACTTGAATTCAGAGCACTGGGCAGAAATCAAAGCTCAGCATCGATCACCGCCACGCATTGCTTTTTTTTAATTAAAAACATGGATTCCCTGGTCCGGCCAGTTCTGAGAGGGCCCGTTGTTGCCGCCGGGCCCGGGGAAACGGAGGGAAACCCCCGCCTTTTGCCGGAGGCGCCTCCGGTTGGCCGACCCGCGACGGGGGGGGCGCGTGTGCCGGGGGGGCCCCTCGGGTGCGCGGCTCGAGCGGAGGGGAGGGCACCAGGGCAGGGAGCAGCCGCGGGCACGGACCGCCCCTCCCGGGGTCGGGTCCGAGCTGGGAGCGCCCTCGTAAAAGGGCCCCCCCTCGCCCAGTCCTTCCCCCTGGACGGACAGAAACGCCGCGGCGCCGCCGCCAAGGGCACCCGGGGGCCCCCCCCTCGCCGCCGCCTCCGCGCCCACCGGGGCCCGCCCCCGCCAGGGAACGGGGACCGTTCGGCTGTGGGCCCGGAGGGCTCGACCCTCAGAGCCAATCCTTTCCCAAAGTTACGGATCTAACTTGCCGTTTCCCCTTACCTACATTGTTTATCGACCAGAGGCTGAACCCCTTGGAGCCTGCTGCGGAGAAAGGTAGGGACTCCCCCCCCCAAACGCGGGCGCGCTGGGAGGATCTCGACTCCGGGGGCTAAGGCTGAAAAAAGGAAGGAAGAAGAGCACAAAACTCCCCTTTCCTTCCTTTCCTCCTCTTCTTCTTCCCCCGACCGGGGCGCCCAAAACTCGTTGTCCCGTACGCCACGGGCGGTGCCACACAATCATGGGGGGGGGTGCTAGCCCTCCCCCCCGCAGAACTCGCTTCGTTTCGGCCGGGGGGGGGTTTTCGACGAGGGGGGCCCCAAGCCGCCCCCCCCACCCCCCCCCCCCAAATAAAACTTTCTCTGTGG
The DNA here is from genome assembly GCF_015228065.2 of Penaeus monodon. Taxonomy (NCBI): domain Eukaryota; kingdom Metazoa; phylum Arthropoda; class Malacostraca; order Decapoda; family Penaeidae; genus Penaeus; species Penaeus monodon. The sequence continues at coordinate 10,071 of NW_023664029.1, read as the reverse complement.
GTTTGGTTTGGTTTGGTTTGGTACCGGAGGGGGTTTACCCACCACCTTTTAAAGGGCCGGCGGAGCGCACGGACCCCAAAGCTTTTTTTGCGGGGTGCTCTAGGGCAAACCCGGGTGGCGATCGCAACAGCGAGGTTTTGCCCCCAACAGATCACAACTCACGTATGGCTTTACGCCAAGGGCCCCCCACTCAAAGTGAACGAATTTGGGGGGGCCTCCACACCCTAAAAAAGAGAAGAAACTCTCCCGGGTTTCCCCCGGCGTCGGGAACGAGACGTGTTGCCAAGCACCCCGCAGGGGCCTCCGGACCCCCGGGCCTGAAAACCCATTGGGGGGTTGGGGGGGGCGCGAGCGCTGCTCTGCGCACGAGCCGAACCGTCTCGGCAATAATAAAAAAGGGGTTACTCCAGAGGAAGGGGGGGTTCTGCACTGCCGCCAGAGCCTATAGGGGGTCTGGCCCTTCTTCTCTCCTCCCTCCTGCCAGGAGGAGGAGGGGGGAGTCGGCGAGACCGGGCTGGTCGAGGGAAATGCGGATTTTCCCCGCACCCCTAGAAAGCCCTCTCAAGAAGGATCGGGAGGAGGATCTCGTAACCGGGGCGGCGCCGGCCCGCCGGCGGCGGTGCCGTCTCTTTCCCCAACCCCCACCCAAGAGGGGGGAGAGACTCCCGACGACGAAGACGCGCCCGCGGCCCACCCCCCCCCCCCCGCCCCACTCTTAGACGGCCACCCGCACTCTAAATATTTTCCCCCGCACGGGTCTGTCTTCCCCCGGGGCAGGGGGCACGGGTTTTTAACCGTATTCCCTTTACCCGAAATCTACTGGAACCGTTTCTTTTCAATTCTTCTTCCTTTTTTTTTTCTCCTTTTTCGTTTTGGATCCAGACAAATTTTTGCTGGGCGGGGGATTTCGTGGCCCGGCCCGCGCAAGCGAGCAAGCGGCAACGGGGGAACGAGCAAAAAAAAAAAGGGCCCTGGCCCAAGAGCCGGGCCCCGAGAGGCCCCGAGAGTGGGTTTTCATCAAAAAACCATCATCATCAGGGCCCACACCGTTCGCCGCCCCGGCGCCCCAAAAAGCCCCCAAGCCCCCCCCCCCCCGGGTTTGGGCTGGCTCTGCTGCTCGGGCCCCTGCCGCCTCGACCCCTTTCCAAAACAGGGAGATCCCAAAAAGAGCTTCCGACTGTTTTGTGGCGTTTTCCAGGGGGTCGGGGGGAAATATCCTCGGGGTAAGGGGCCCACTTTTCCCGACCAAGCGATTTGGGGGGAAACCTCCTCCGCTTGGTCAACGAGGGTTCGGGGTTGCTCAGCATTTGCACTACCCCCAAGATCCGCACCAGTGGCGGGTCCAGCCGGGTCGCGCCGCCTTCTACGCTACCCCGCGCCCTCCCACTCGCCGGGGCCTCGAGACCTCCTCGACGCAGCCTATAGTGCGCCCGGCGGGCGAGTATCGGGGTGCTTGAGCGCCCTGCCCTTTTCGGGGTTACTTGCTTTGGGGAGGGGAGTTGTTTACACACTCCTTGCGGATTCCAACTTCCTGGCCACGTCCTCGGGCTATTCAAGCAAAATCCCTTCCATGGGATCGGAAATTTGATCCATTTTGGCCCTTAAATCGACGTTTGGGTTTATCCCCCAGCGCCAGTTCGCTTTCCAAAATTGGCCACTAGGCACTCCCATTCTCGTCCCGGGGGTTCGCAAGCAAGCCCGGGACCTCACCCCCTTTAAAGTTTGAGAAGGGTGAGGGAATTTCGCCCCCAACACCCTGTATTGTTTTTCCGGGGGAACTCGTTCGAAGCGAGCGCCAGCTATCCTGAGGGAAACTTGAGGGAAAGCTACTAGAAGTTTGATTGGTTTTTCGCCCCTTACTCAGCTTCCTTCTCGATTTGCACGTCAGAAAAGTTTGGCCTCCACCCGGGGTTTCCCCCGGGTTCTCCTGGGCCCAAACATAGTTTTACATCTTTCGGGGCCCAAATCTATGCTCTGGGACCCGCCGACCACCCGGCCCCCCGAGCCCGCCGAGGCGGGGGGGGACCGTTCTTCAGGGGTCCCGACCCGCGCCCCCCCGCCCCCCGGTGAGGGGCGTGCGGGGCGTCGGGGGCGGGAGGGAGCCCGCGCCTCCCGGGGGGGGGAAAGTCAGTCACTCCCTCCCCGGGTTTGCGCGCGGGGCCCCCCCCGCTGTCCGAGGGGTCGGCCCGATCACTTTATTCGCCCGTGGGTTTAGCGCGCCCATTGACTCGCATACATGTTGGTCCTTGGGCGTGTTTAAGACGGGTCGGGGGGAGTACCGACTCTTTGCACGCCGGAAGGCCCCGCGGGAGAGGGAAAAGGGGAAACGCGGGAGCCAGCGAATTAGGCTCGACCGCGGCCCCGGACCATCCCCCGTTCCCCAGGCCCCGGAGGAAGACCGCGGGGGGCAAACGAGGGGACCGGGGATCCCCGGACGGGCGCGTGGAAAACCCCCCCGCCCCCAAAGAGGGGCGGAGGACGAACGCGCCCCCCGGTTCCTACCCGGACCCGGGCCTCAGACGCCCCTTGTCCCCAACGCGTCGCGGCGACCTACTGCGGGGGGAAAATCGCCCGCCGGCCCCGGGCAGGCGGCGGGGGCCGCCCCGCGTTGGCTTCCTTCGGGCCCGGGCCTCCGGGAAAGGGAATCGCCACGCCCCTCCGTCTCCCCGGGAGGCCGACGAACTGAATCCCCCCCGTTCGATCTTCGAATCTCCCCCCGTTTACCTCTTAACGGTTTCACGTTCTCTTTAACTCTCTCACAGGGTTCTGTTTCAAATTTCCCTCACGGTCTTGTCGCTACGGTCTCGGGTCATATTTAGCCTTTGATGGGTTTACCACCCGCTTTAGGTTGCGGTTTCAGGCAACCGACTTAGGAGAGGGCCCCCTTTCCCCACTCCGAAACCCCCCTCCCCCCGAACGAGGAGGAGGAAGCCCCTTTTCCCCCACGGGCCCGACACCCTCCTGGGTATGGAGTCATTCATGAAAACTTAGGCGGCTCGGAAGCGCGTGCAGGGGCCCCTCCCGAAGCAGCACCCCTCGAGCCCCCCCCGAGGGGACGCGAGGCTTGCGCTGGGCTCTCCCCTTTCGGGCGCATTTACTAGGAAAACCGGGTTTGGTTTCTTTTTCCCCCGCTGATTAAAATGTTAAATTAGGGGGTCACTCCCTCCCCTCGAGGGCGAGTAGTACAACAAAAAAAGAGCAAACGAGCGGGCGAACGAGGCCCCGCCGCCGCCGCCGTCCCGCGTCTTGCTTGTTTGTGCTTTTGGGGTATTTTGCTCTCTTGTCCGTTTATTAAAGGCTTTCCACGCCCCCCGCTGCCCCGAAACCTCACGCGGGGGTTTCGTGGCGCGGAGAGGGCCCCAAACACCGGTCTGCGATCAGGGTGCGCCCTTGCCTCTCCGCACGGCCGGGTGGCCCCGGGCCCCCTTTCCCCTTTCCTTTTGGGGGGGGGGGGGGGGGGGGGGTGCACCGGGCGGCTGGCTTTCACGGCTTTTGGGGGAGGCCTTCCCCCCTCTTTTTGGAACATTGCCTTTTTTGGGGCCCGTGGCGGCAGTCCCCCCCCCCCAAAAATCGGCCGGTAGTCGGGGCCCGGGCGGGAGGAGGGGGAGGACGAGGGACGTCCGCCCGTCCGTCCGCCCGTCCGAGCCGACGGCGACGGAAGAGGGGGCGAGCCCCCAAGGTTTAAGGGAAAAGTCCGGACCGGGGCGAGTTCCTCCAACGAAAAACCCCCCCCCTCCTTTTGGGCCGGCGAACTCCCCGGGCGGAATGGTCTGCGAGCGAGCGACGGCAAGCAAAATCGCCCCCCGCCCCCCCGCCGCCGCACCTCCGGCACGGGGTTTTAGTGGAGCCGGCAGGGTTTTTGGGAAGCCGCCGGGCCCCAAAACAACCCCCCCTTGTGCATTTTGCGGGGTCCCCGCCGCCGGAAGCTCCTGCTCCCCCTTGCCCCCAGATGAGGGGGGGAGAGAGAGAGAGAGCCCCCGCCGCGAAAGGGGGCCACCTAAAGGGGCGTTTTTCCTCACTCTAAAGAGATTCTCGTAGCGGCCTTTTCCCCGGGGAAACGGGCGGAAAGGGGGAGGAGGCCGGAGCCTCCGCCGCCCAGTCCGCAGCCGTCTACTGTCTCCCCCGGGGGGAAAAGTCACGACACTCGAGGGAAGGGGGAGCCTCCTTCGAAGAAGGCCAGGGCCGCCCAAGTGCGTTCGACACGTCGATGGAACAGGGGGAATTGGATAGCCACCAAAACATGCTTCTTGCCCCGGTCTTCCTCGACCCACGAGCCAAATGATCCCCCTTAAGAGTCTTTGCTGGGTTTCTCTTTCCCGAGTTCACACACACACTACTCGATCGCCTCCACTCAAAAAAGGGCCTCGGAGGGGAGGGAACCCGCGCCCGAGAAAAAGCGAGCCCCCGGGGCCCGGGCGTTTGCCCCGGGGCCCCGACCTCGTAGGCCCCGGTGCCCCGGGGGCAAGCGGGTTTTGGCCCCCCCTCCCCTCCACCCTTTTTAGGGGAGCATGAGATTTTTGGGGGAAATCAAAAAGGCCCGCGGTTTCGGGGAAGGCCGGGGCGGGAAAAACCCCCCCAAGAAGCGAGGGTTTTGGGTGGCTATCGCATTCTCCCCGTGTTTCCAAATCGCCCTGTCAAGCACATTGCGGCGGCCCTGTGCTTCTTCGAAGGACGGCTGCCCCCTTCCCCTCGAGTTCTGAGTTGCTCCCGGAGCAGTAGGGACGGCTGCGGACTGCGGCGGGGGAGGGCCCTCCCCCTTTCCCCTTTTCCCGCCCCGTCCCCGGGGAAGGCCCTACGGAATCTTTTTAGAGTGAGGCGAAACAGCCCGTGTATGGCCCCCTTTTCGCGGCGGCGGCTTCTCTCTTCTCCCCCCCTCATTGAGGGCAGGAAAAAGGACCCGGAGTTCCCGGCGGCGGGGATCCGAAAAAGCCAAGGGGGTTTTTTGGGGGGGTGGCGGTTTTCCCTCAAGCCCCCGGGCTCCACTAAAACCCCTCCCGGAGGTGCGGCGGCGGCGGCGGGGCGATTGTTTTGCCGCTGCTCGTCGCACCCCATTCGCCCTGGGGAGTTCCCCCGGGACCAAGAGGGGCGGTTTCGTTGGAGGAACTCGCTCCGGGCCGGACGTCCCTTAAGACGTTGGGGGGCTGCTTCTTCCGTCGCCGTCGGCTCGGACGGGCGGAGGGAGGGCGGACTACCCGCCCCCCCCTCCTCCCCGTCCCGGGCCACTACCGGCGATTGTTGGTCGGGGCCTGCCTGCCCCGGCCCGAAAAGGCGAATGTTCCCCAAAAAGGGGCCCAGAGGCGCTCTCCCAAACGTGAAACCAGCCGTCCGGGGCACCCCCCCCCCCCCCCCCGAAAAGGGAGGGGGGGGGCCGGGCCATCCGGCCGTGGGAAGGGGAAGGGGGCCCCCTGAGACGGAGACCCGGAAGGGGCCCTCCCGCCACGAAACCCCGCGTGAGGTTTCGGGGCAGGGAGGGGGTGGAAAGCCCTTAATCAAAGGACTAAGAGACGAAAAGATCCCCCAAACACAAAAAAAGCAAGACGACGGCGACGGCGGCGGCGCGGCGGGGGACTGTTCGCCCGTCGCTGCTCGCTTTTTTTTTTGTAGTACCGACCTCGAGGGAGGGGGATACCGCCCAATTTAAGCATATTAATCAGCGGAGGAAAAGAAACCCAAACCGGGTTCCCTGAGTAAGTGCGACCGAAAAGGGGAAGAGCCCAGGCAAACCCTGGGCCCCCCTTCGCGGGGGGCTCGGGGGGTGCTCGTTTCGGGAGAGGCCCTGCACGCGCTTCCGAGCCCCCAAGTTGTCATGAATGACTTCATACCCAGGGGGGGTTTCAGCCCGTGTGGGGGAAAAAGGGGACTTCCTCCCCTCGTTCGGGGGGAGGGGTTTCGGGAGTGCGGAAGGGGCCCTTTTCCTAGAGTCGGGTTCCCTAACCGCACCAAAAGGGGGTAAACTCCACAAAGGCAAAATTTTACCACGAGCCCGTAGCGAAAAAGTCCCGGAGGGAAATTTTAAAAGAACCTGTAGAGAAGTCAAGAGAACGTAAAACGTTAAGAGGCTAAACGGGCGGAGTTTGGGAAATCGAACGGGGGGGGTTTTCATTCGTCGGCCTCCCGGGAGAGGGCGGGGGGCGGGCGATTCCCCGCCCGGAGGCCTGGGCCGAAGGAGCCAACGCGGGAGCGGCCCCCCCGCCTCCCCGGCGCCGGCGGGCGATTTCCCCCCCGCAGTGGTCCCCGGGGGGACGCGTGGGGAACACGGGCGTCTGAGGCCCGGGGTCCTGGTGGGAAAACCGGGGGCGCGTTCGTCCCCCGCTCCTCTTTGGGGGGGGGCTTTTTCCAGGGGCCCCCGCCGGGGACCCCCCCGGTGCCCTCGTCTTCCCCCCCCGAGGGCCTCCTCCGGGGCCTTCCCGGGAACGGGGGACTGGTCCGGGGCCGCGGTCGACCCTAATTCGCTGGCTCCGCGCTTCCTTTCCCTCTCCCGCGGGGCCCTTTCGCGCGTGCAAAGAGTCGGTACCCCTCCCGACCGTCTGAAACACGGACCAAGGAGCCCAAATGTATGCGATCAATGGGCGCGCTAAACCCACGGCGCAATGAAAGTGATCGGCCGATCCTCGAGCAGGGGGCGGCGCGCGCACCCGGACGGAGTGACTGACTTTCCCCCCCGGGGACGGCGGGCTCCCTCCGCTCCCGCACGCCCGCGCCCCTCCCCGGGGCGGCGGGGGGGGCGCAGGTCCGGGACTCGCCAGAGAACGGTCGCCCCCCCCTCGGGGGGCTCGGGCGGCCGGATGTGTCGGCGGGTACCCAGAGCTAGATTTGGGACCCGAAAGATGTAAACCTAGCTTGGCAGGATGAAGCCAGGGGAAACCCTGGTGGAGGCCCGAAGCTTTTCTAAACCGTGCAAATCGATCCCCCGAGCGAGTATGGGGGCCGAAAGACCAATCGAACTATCTAGTAGCGGGTTCCCTCCGCAGTTTCCCTCAGGATAGCTGGCGCTCGCTTCGACGATTTCCATCCGGTAAGCGAATGACTAGGGGTGTTGGGGAGAAATGTCCTCAGCCCATTCTCAAACTTTAAATGGGGTGAGGTGCCGGTTTGCTTCGCTGAACCCCCGGACGAAAACGGGGAGTGCCTAGGGGGCCAATTTTGGTAAGCAGAACTGGCGCGTGGGATAAAACCAAACGTCGAGTTAAGGGGCCTAAATGGATGCTAATTCCGATCCCATGGAAGGGAGTGCTTGCTATAGACAGCAGGACGGTGGCCATGGAAGTTTGGAATCCGCTAAGGAGTGTGTAACAATCACCGCCGAAGCAAGTAACCCCGAAAATGGCATGGCCTCAAGCATCCTCCCGATACTCGGACCGCCGGGCGCACATAGGCTGCGTCGAGGAGGTCTCGAGGCCCGGCGAGTAGGAGGGCGCGGTGGTGAGCGTAAAAGGATACGGCGCGAGCCGGTCTGGAGCCGCCACTGGTGCGGCTGTTGGTGGTAGTCGCTACTGCTCGCGCAAGCCGTAACCCCGTTGACGGTAGCGGAGGAGGTTCCCGCCAACATCGCTTGTCGTGGATAAGTCGGCCCTTAGCCCGAGGATAGCTTCCCTCCGATCCCTGGAAAACCCCCACAAAACAGTCAGAGCTCTTCTTGGGATCCCCCTGTTTTGGAAAGGGGTCGAGGGGGGCCCACGAGGCCCGAGCAGCAGCAGCCAGCCCAACCGGGCGGGGGCTCTCGGGGCTTGTCGGCGCCGGCTGCGAACGGTGTGGGGCCCTGATGATGATGGTTTTTTTGAGAGAAAACCCACTCTCGGCCTCTCGCGGCCGGCGCCCTTGGCCACGGCCTTTTTTTTTTTTGCTCGCTTGCTCGCTTGCTCGCTTGCCGCTTGCGGGCCGGCCCCGCCAACCCCCCGCCTCAGCAATTTGTCTGGATCCAAACGACAAAGGAGAAAAAAAAAGAAAGAGAGAAATGCAAAGAAACGTCCAGTCAGATTTCGGGTAAAGGGAATAGGGTTTAAAAAATCCCGTGACCTGCCCCGTGGGAAGACAGACCCGTGCGTGGGAAAATATTTAGAGTGCGGGGGGCCGTCTAACGAGTGCGGCGGGCGCGCGGGGCCGCGCGGCGTCGTCGTCGTCGTCGGGAGTCTCTCCCCCCTCTTGGGTGGGGGTTGGCGAACGACGACGGCACCGCCGCCGGCGCCGGCGCCCGCGCGGTTACGACGATCCTCCTCCCGATCCTTTTTGAGAGGGCTTTCTCAGGAGTGCGGAAACTCCGCATTCCGTCGACCAGCGCCGGTCTCGCCGACTACTCCTCCTCCCCTCCTCAGGCAGGGGGAGGAGAAGAAGAAGGCTCGAGACCCCCTAGTAGGCTCTGGCGGCAGTGCAGACCTCCCCTTCGCTCTCGGGGTAAGCGCCTTATTTTTATTTCCGGGGACGGTTACGGCTCCGTGCGCAGAGCGAGCGCTCGCGCCCAAACCCAAACCCCCAATGGTGTTTTCAGTGCCTGTGTTCCGGAGGCCAGTGCGTTTGCTTTGGAACAGGCGTACTCGTTCGCCGACGCCGGCGGTAGCCCGGGGAAGAGCTTTTTCTCTTTTTTAGGCTGCTGTAGGCCCCCAAGTTCGTTTACTTTGAGTGGGGGTCGTTGGCCGTAACAGCCATACGTGAGATTGTGATCTGTTGGGAGCAATCCTCGCTGTTGCGATCGCCACCGGTTCGCCGTAGCGCACCGCGCCAATACGCGCTTGGTGGCCCGTGCGCTACCGCCGGCCCTTGCAAAGGTGGATCGGGTAACCCCTCCGGTACCAACCAACCAACCAACCGCCCAGAGCATGTTTTAATTGAGAGGGGGGGGGTGGCGCGGCTGCCCGCGCCGCTGTCGAACGCCGCAGGGCGAAAGGAGAGCGTGTTCTGGGGGGCGGGGGACTAGCACCAGCCATGATTAGTGTGGCACCCCCAGTGGCGTACAAGGGGACAACAAGTTGGAGGCGCCCCGGTCGGGGGAAAAAGAAGAGAGGAAGAGGAAGGAAGGAGAGTTAGTGCTCTTTTTCCTTCCTTTCCTTTCAGCCTTTAGCCCTCGGGAGTCGAGATGCCTACCCAGCGCGCCCGCGTTGCGGGGGGGCAGTCCGAAACCTTATCCGCAGCAGGTCCCAAGGTGTTTTCAGCCTCTGGTCGATCGATCAATGTAGGTAAGGGAAGTCGGCAAGCCGGATCCGTAACTTCGGGATAAGGATTGGCTCTGAGGGTCGAGCCATGCCGGGCCCACAGCCGGAAGCGGTCCTCGTTCCCCTGGCGGGTCGGCCGCCGGGGCGGGGGCGGAGGCGGCGGCGAGGAGGGGGCCCAAGGGTGCCCTTGGCGGTCGGCGCCGCGGCTTTCGTCCGCTCCGAGGGAGAAGGACTGGGCGAGGGGGGGCCTTTCACGAGGTCGCTCCGAGTCGGGCCCGACCCCGCAGGGGCGGCTGCCGTGCCTGCGGCTGCTCGCCTGCCGCTGGTGCCCTCCCCCGCTCGAGCGCGCAGCCCGAGCGCCCCGGCATCACGCGCCCCCGCCGTCCGGGTCGGGGCCAACGCGGAAGGCGCCTCCCCGGGCAAAGGCCCGGGGTTTCCCTCCCGTTCCCCGGCCGCGGCTGGCAAAAGACGGCCGTCTCAGAACTGGGACGACCCGGGAATCCGACTGTTTAATTAAAAACAAAGCAATGCGATGGTCGGTGATCGATGCTGACGCATTGTGATCTGCCCCGTGCTCGAATGTCAAAGTGAAGAGATTTAACCAAGCGCGGGTAAACGGCGGGGAGTAACTATGACCCTCTTAAGGGAGCCAAATGCCCCGTCATCTAATAGTGACGGGGCATGAATGGATTAAGAGATTCCCCCCTTCCCCACCACTATCTAGCGAACCCACAGGCAGGGGAACGGGCCTGCAGTAAAGGCGGGAAAAAACCCTGGAGCTTGAACTCTAGTTGGCTTTTAGAGAGGGACCTGAGGTGGCTAATGGGAGGGCTCGCGCCCGACGATGAAATACCACTCTGGTCGTCTCCTTACTTACTCGGTATGCGGAGCGGGAGAAGAAACCCCCCCCCCCGTTTGACCCCCC
>NW_023664028.1:5000-10000 GCF_015228065.2 Penaeus monodon | reverse complement strand
CAGACATCTTAACAATGTGAACCAGGGTGACTTTTAAATGTCAAAGAATATCGTTTCTTCATTTTACATAATAATAATATATTAATATATATATATTAGTATAATATATTTATATAATTTTATATTTGTGTGTTGTTTTTGGGGTTGTTTGTGTGGTTTTGGGTTTTGTTTTTTGTTTGTGTGTTGTGTGCGTTGTGGGGTGTGTGTGGTTTGGTGTGTAGGTCGGTTTTGTTTTGGTGTGTTTGTGTTCGGGGGTTGTCGGTGGGGTTTTAAATGGGTGTGTGTATTTTGTATTTGGGGGTTTGGGGTGTGGGGTGGGTATGGGGTTGTTTTGGTGTGTGGGTGTTTTTGTTTTGTTATAATTAAAATATATTTTATAATACTTTGTTTTTTTTTTTTTTTAAAACCACCCCATTTTTTTCCCCTGGGGAAAAAAGCCTCTTCAATTCAGAAACTGGGGGTTACATGGCAGTGCCACCCCTCTGTTGGAGGCTTTCCTAATCAACCGGGTTTTTGGGCCAGGGGCGGTGATTTCCCCCTTTACGACACAGGCGTTTGACTTCCCCAAAGCGATATTTTTTTTTAAAGGGTAGGCAATCGAGGAAAAGTTACCTTGGCCAAGGGAAAAACCGACCCGGGGCCGGGCCCTCAAAACCCTCAACTCAGTTTTCCGCCCGGGGACGGGTTTTTAAGTCCGATGCTCTAACCACTGGGGAAACCCGGGGGCCTTCATATATATATATATAATTATTTTTATTATATATATATAATTAATATATTAAAATTTTAATATTTTATTATAAAATATATAATATTATAAAAATATATAAAATATAGTATATAAAATTTGTTTTTAAATTGTATATTTTTTTCTATCTATCTTTCTGTCTATCTATTATATAATGTGTGTGTTGTGGGGTGTGTGCGTGTGTGTTTGTATTTTCTGGGGTGGTGGTGGTGGGGTGTTTGTTTTTATTTTTCCCTTGTGTGTGTGTGTGTGTGTGTTGTGTGTTTGGGGTGTGTGCATGGGGTGTTTTGTGTGTGTGGGGTTGGTGTGGTGTGGGGTGTGTGGTGGTTTGTGTGTGTGTGTGTGTGTGTTTTGTGTGTAAATATTTTGGGGTGTATTTTATATTATATTTTTCTTTATTTTAAAATATATATTAATTTTTTTTAATATATATAATATTTTTAATTATCCCTTTACTACACAAACACCCCACACACAAAACACACACACACACACCCCACACACACACAACACACACACCCCCCAAAACACACACCCCACCACACACACACAAAACACCACAGTTGAAGAAAATGTGTTTTTGTGCGGGGATATCATTATATATTTTATATATATATAAATAAATATATATATATTTTATATACAATATATATATTATATATAAAATATATATTATATATATAATATATAAAATAAAATTATGTATATATGTTTTAAATTTATGTATTATACACACAAAACGCACACACACACAAACACACCACACACCAAAAACACACACAAACACACACACACCACACACAAACACAAACACACACATCAACACACAAAAACCACACACACACACAAAAATTTTAATATTATAATAAAAATATATAATAATTAATAATTATATGTATTATTTTTTAATTTTTATATATATTACATATTATTTATGTATGTAGGTATGTATGCACACAACACACACACAACACACACACACACACCCCACATCGGGTCTTTTCTATCTATCTATCTTTTATACATAAGGTGTGTGTGGGGGTGTTTTTGTATGTGTGTTGGGGTTGTGTGGGTGTGTGTGGGTGTGTGTGTGGGTGTGTGTGCGTGTGTGTGTGTGGTGTGTGTGTTGTGTGTGGGGGTGTGTGTGTGTGTATGTGGTGTGTGTGTGTATATATATGTGTATTTTCTAATATATATATATAAATAATTATATATATATATTTTAATATTTTAATTTATATATAATAATATAAAATATAGATATATAAATAATATATAAAATTTTAATATTTTAAAATATATAATGTATACACCACCAAACAAACACACACAAACACCACAACACACACACACCCCACACACACACCACAAAACCACACACAAAAAACCCCACACAACAAACCACACACAAAACACACCACACACACACACACACACACACCCCCCAAAACACACACCACGCACCCCACACACACACACCCCAACACAACCCCAACCACAAACAAAAAACCACACACAAACCACAACAAACCACAAAAACATTTGAAGAAAATTGTAGGGTGTGTGTGAAATATATATATGTAATATATATATATAAAATTTTATATTATATTATAAAATATTAAATATAAAATATTATAATAGATTTTATTTATGAAATGTGTATATATATATACATATATATATTTTGTACACAAAACCCCCCAAACACCAAAACAACACAAACAAACCCCACACACACACACACACACACACACCCCAACACCCCAACGGGGGCCCATTATATATATTTTTATATAAAATATCTATATATATTTATTATTATATTATATTATATATTATAAAATTCCCCACCCCCACACAAAACCACACACACACACAAACACACAAAACCCACACACACACACACACCCCACAACCCACACCACAACACACACACACACCCCACACACATTTATTTTTATATTTTATATATATATATTTTATATTTATAAAACTATAATATAATTTTAATATATATATTATATATATATATATATTTTATAATCATAATAACATACACCCACCCCCCACATACCCCCCAACCCCCCACAAAACACATCCCACACACACAACACCACACCCCCCACCACACACCCCAACACACATTATATATACATATATTATATATATATATATATATATATATTTTTATATATATACCCATATAAAATTATTTTATTTTTATAGATTTTTAATTTTAATATTTTATATTTTATATTTATTTAAAATATAAAATATATATAAAATATACTATATTTTAATTTTTAAATTAAATATAGAAATATTATAATATACAAATATATATGAATATATAATATTTTATATATATTATATTTTATTTTATTATATATATTTTAAATTTTTATATAAAAATTTTAATATAAAATATCCCTTAAAATTTTTCCCTATATTTTATTTATATATATATATAAAATATATATTAAAATTATAATATTTCCTATATATATTATAAATAATATATTGAAAAATATATTAAAATATATATTATATATATATGTATATGTATATATAAAATATCCATATAAAAATATATATTTTCTAATAGTAATATCTTTTACCTTATATATATTAATATATTTTAATTTTATTTTATTTTATTTTATTTTTAATATAAAATATATATGTATATTTTGGTGTGTGTGTGTGTGTGGGTGTGTGTGGGGTGTGTGTGTGTGGGGGGTGTGGTTTGGGTTGGGTATGTGTGTCGTTTGTTTTTTTGTTACAATATATATTAAAAAATTTTATATATAATATAATATTTTTTAAATATATATATAATATATTTTAATATTTTTTTTTGTGTGGGGTGTGTGTGTGTGTGGGGTTTGTAGGGTTTTGGGTGTGTGGGTGTGTTGTGTGTGGTTTGTTTTGTGGGTGTGTGTGTGTGTGGGGGAAAATATATATATGATATATATTTTTAATATATATATATATTTTATATTAGATATATATTTATTAATTATCTTATATAAAATGTGTGTGGGTTGTGTGTGTTGTGTGTGTGTGTGGGTGTTTGTGGGTTTTGTGTGTTTTGTGGGGTTTGTACATATAATATAAAAATTGTTATAAAATTAACACATACATTATTTAAAATTTTTTTAAAAATTTTATATATTTTATATATTACATATATTTATATATATATTATACCCCTTGTTATAAAATTATTTTTAATACATATATATATGCAACACACAAAACCAATTTATTTTAAAAATGGTTGTTTTGTGGTGTGTTGTGTTTGTGTGTGGGGTGTGTGTGTGTGTGTGGGGGTGTGTGTGTTTGGTGTGTGTGTTTTTGCTGTGTGTGTGTGTGTGTGGGGGTTTTGGTGTGTGTGTTTTGGGGTGTGTTTGTGTTTTGTGGGGTGGGGTTGTGGGGTGGTTTGTTTTGTGTGTGTGTTTTGTGTGGGTGTGTGTGTGGGTTTGTGTGTGTGTGTGTGTGTTGTGTTGTGTGTTAAAATAATATATATTATATATATTTATATATTATAATATATATATTTTTAATTTATAAAAATAATATTATACTTTATACAAAATTTAAAATTATTATATATAATATATTATAATATATTTTATATATATACACATTTTTATAAAACACCCCACACCCCATACCAAAACACACCACCCCAAAACACCCCAACAACAAACACCCACCCACCCACGCCACACACACAAACACACACAACACACAACACACCCACACACACACACATACAAGCACACACACACACACCCCAATATGTATTAGATGATAGTGATAGACAGATGTGTGTTTTTGTGTGTGTGTTGGTGTGGTGTGTGTCCCTCCCAAAAACATTAAAAAACATACATATATATGTATATTTTAATATATCCCTTTTATATATAATATATATAATATATATATATTTTTTTATTAATATATATAATTTTTGGGGTGTGTTTTGTGGGTGTGTGTGTGTGTTTTGTGGGTGTGGGTGTGTTTTGTGGGTGTGTGGGTGTGTGTGTGTGTGTGTGTGGTGTGTGGGGTGTGTTTTGTGTTTTGGGGCCTTGTGGTGTTAACATACATACATACATACATATATACATATAATATATATTTTATATATGGGTTATATATATATAAATATATTATAAAAATATGTATATATTATATATATATATATATTAAAATATAATTATTTTTAAATATGTATTTTCCCCCG
>NW_023664027.1:0-2500 GCF_015228065.2 Penaeus monodon | reverse complement strand
CAGAGACGGATTTGGGTGCGCCCCCTGTGAAGACCTCGTGGTGCCTTGTACTGAAAACTTTGTTTTTCCCGTATAAGCTGTATCGTGCAGTGTGACATCTGGTTCCCCCGTATTGCCTATAGAAAAGTGTACGGGTAAAAAATTGATAAAAAAAAGGAAAGACGTCATGGTTTTTTTTCGTGCCCTCCCTCGCCATTGGCATTTCCCCCCCTGGTGTTCGGGGGAGCTGTGGTGCTCGGTCCTCTTGGAGCTGTTCAGTGTTACGAACCCTGTGTTTTAGCACGCCTTCTGCCTAGCCTGCCTTGTGTTGGTGGAAAGAGAGACGAGATGGTTCGGCGTAAAAAATTGGTGTCAGGAGTGGGATTGTGATATTTGATCATGAGCGCGCCGATTTATCATGTCGTTCAAGATGGCGGCAGTCATGAGGGAGAGGAGGCTTGACTGAGGCAGGCACGAGTGAGGTGAACCCGAGCCAGATGGACCTGATCACTGCCATGCTGGCCGGTATGAGGGAGGAAATGGCACAAAGGGCAGAAGAGCAGGCTCAGAGGGCACGCGAGCAGGCGCACCATCTCGTCGAGATGCAGGCAAGGAAGGCAGAGGAACAGTTCTGCCAACTTGTTGAGGTGCTACAGAGCAATCTTGCATGTGTGAAGATGGAAACTCAGCAGTACACAGACAAGGCCTGAAAACAGCTTTGAAGAGTGAACTGATGGAGGAGGGCAGACTCCGAAGGGCGAGGTTCAGGGCCTGAGGGAAGTGAAGGCGGAAAGGCGGCGTCACGAGGTAGTAACGTTGCAAGCAGAGAAGGCAGACGAGGTTCTGGCAACAGATGCCAGAGTGTCAGATTTACTGGGGTCTGCCTGGGGTCCGTGGCAGGAAACCCCCGGGGCATCGCAGCGTCGTGTCGCAGCCAGTGGTCGCTGCAGAAGGCTGGGGACCCTGGGGAACCGCTCCCTTGGGTATAGGTGGCGGCAAACTCGGACCCCGGGCAACTCGCCTCGTTGCCTCCCTCCCCCCTTCCCCCCCCTGGCGTGTTAGTTCACGGCACGCGTTCTCCACCCTGCAGCCCCTCGGCCTCCAGACATTCTGTGAAGCGTAAACCAGCTGAGTATGACGGGAAGGTGGCCTGGGAGGATATGTTTTCCAATTTGAAAGCTGGCATCTACCCAGGGCTGGAGCCAGGAAGAGAAGGGCCCCGCAGCTGGTAACAGCGCTAAGGGGCCCCGCGTGGAAGTGTTGGGGCATCTGCCGCCATCCCAACAGGCCTCTTACACCCGTGTGGCGGAGGCTTTGAGAAAACCGTTTCGGGAAACCCCCACCAGGCCGAGGTATATCGGGCGCGCTTGAAGAAGCGGACTCGTGGGGCGTGGCGAGACACTGTCCCAGCTGGCGCCAGGATGTGGAGGTGTGGTAAAGGGGGTCGTACCCTGCAGCTGCGGAAGAGATGATCGTGGTCCTGGCCCGCGAATTCTTTGTTGAGGCTTTGCAGGACCAGCAGCTGCAAATCTACGTCCAAGCAGGCACACCCTGATCAAATATCACAAATCCCACTCCTGACACCATTTGTTACGCCGACTGCCTCGTCTCTCTGCTACCAACACAAGGTAGGCTAGGCAGACGGCGTGCTATCCACAGGGTCGTGAACACTGAACAGCTCCAAGAGGCACCGAGCACCACAGCGTCTCCCAGGAACACACGAGGGGAAACGCCACCTGGAGAGGCAGGGCACGAAATAAACACAAAATGACAGTCTTTCCTTTATTTACACAAGTTATTTACCCGTACACTTTTCTATAGGCACAATACAGAGGGAAACACTGCACAATACAGCTTATTACAGGGCAACGCAAAGTTTATCAGGTCACAAGGGCACACACGAGGTCTTCACAGGAGCAGCACCCAACCGCGTCTCTCCAGGCTTGTTCCTTCGCTCTTCCGCTCACAGCCAGTTGCGTCATGTTTGCCCAAGTCCCTTCATGTTAACACATGCCCAAGCTATCCTTTTCATGTTAACACATGTTCCGCACAGAGACAAAGACCCACTGGCGTAGCAGTATGTATACATATATATGTGTATATATATATATATATATATATATATATATATATATATATATATATATCATCATCATCATCAAGGGGCTAACGCCGACGGGGGCGCATGGCCGCATCCAAACCCCTTTGCTTCCAGCCCCGGGGAGTCCCTCGAGGCGAGTCTCCAGGCTGGCACACGGCCCATCTCTAGTTCCTCGCGACAGGTCTCGTCGAGCTGCCCAAGCCCTGATCTCCTAGGACGGCCCACAGGTCTCCTCCACCCAGGGTTGTCTCGCAGAGAGACAACCTGATGGGCAGGGTCGTCCATAGGGAGGCGAGCTAGGTGGCCCATATAGCCCGAGTTGGCGATCCCGGATTATGCAAGTAAAGTCCATGCCAGTCTCACGGTGCAACCGGTTGGACACGTGGTCCTGCCCAAAGTACCCAGATCGGCGAAGGGACT
>NW_023664026.1:17500-45000 GCF_015228065.2 Penaeus monodon | reverse complement strand
CAATTGTCAAGGTTATGGCCAGTAAGCTAATATGCAGAAGGGACACAGCGTTTGTGCTGTTCTGCTGCAGGAGCTCACCAGGCAAAAGGTACTGCCCCTGCAAGAAAACGACGGAAAGGACAAACGGACAATGAGGACGCAGCCACCATCGTGAAGAGGGGCGTAGGTGCAGAGCGGAGGTGTGACGGCCTGGCACCGTAACTGCCCCAACAAACCGCCACGAGCACCCCCCCCACCTGCCCCGACCGTACCCATCGACCGCGGAGTGGCGATGGCCCAGCCCAGCCACACACACCC
Organism: Penaeus monodon; assembly: GCF_015228065.2. Lineage (NCBI taxonomy): Eukaryota > Metazoa > Arthropoda > Malacostraca > Decapoda > Penaeidae > Penaeus > Penaeus monodon. The sequence continues at coordinate 44,703 of NW_023664026.1, read as the reverse complement.
ACACTGGGCCGCGTGACGTCACAAACCCACAGGGAATTCCCCGCAACTGCCAGGGGATTCCCCAATCCTAGGAAACAGTGCCACAGGAGAAACCATGGTGAAAAAGACATGGATACGCGAGGAAATAAGAAGCAATCAGGGCAAGAGAATTGTGCCTGACCCGAAAAAAACATCAGCAAAGAGATTCGCTGATTGAAAAAAATGATAATGGAGAACAAAAGTGAGATCGTGTAGACAGGGAAAATGTGCGTTCTGATGCTGTTAGTGATGTCAGGTGATGTTGAAAATACGAATGAGGGTCTCTGATATTATAGTACGCACGGACAAAAGTGACGCGTTTGTCGACACGGAAAATGTGTCGTTTCTGATGATGTTCGTGATGTTGAAAAATACGAATGAGGTCTCTGATATTATTATTACAGCAGTGCGTCTGATGATGTAGTGATGTTAGTGATGCTGACAAACGCATGAGGTCTCTGATATTATTATTACCAACGGCGGACCATCTGAAAACAGTGACGACAGTGACCGTAAAAATGACGCTGACGAAGATGCGAAGGAAAACGGCGATCTGTGGGACATCACTCAGGAAAAATGCTATCAGGGTACGGATTATGCGATAGTATCAATACGCGGAAAGCGCGCAAACAGATAAATAAAGAAGATAAAACACAATATACGTAATGCAGTAAGTACAAGAATAGCAGACTAAAGAGTTTCATCAAAACAGAAATTGACAACAGTTAAACATTAGGGTGTGATGCGGGACAAGAAAACAATTACTTTTCTTTCATGGGACTTATACGTGGTCAACCGTAGAATTAAGGACTTGCTGACTATATTCATAACAATAAATGTTGACGTTATCTGTTTACAAGAGCCCTTAACATCAGTCACTAAAAATAAAAACCGCCCTAGAATTAGAGGCTACCACTCCTATACGAACACAGGGAATGGACAGGCCTATTGACTTAATTCAGTGACACCTACCGCATAAGTCGGTTGCAGAATCTTAATGACAATAAATGTGCAGTAATCAGCATTACATATTCGACAGCCTCTGGTTTTTCTCTCTGTACAATGTATACCAAGGTGTAGAAAGTTTCAGACTGATTCACTGCCCAAACTTTCAGAATCACGGCACAATAGCATGGAGATTGTTTAATGCTAGAAATATATACATTGGAGAAGCAATGCAATGAATAATGGCGAAGAGGTTCCGACATTTTGTGAACAACAGAATCCCCCTCTATGACAGTATATGATACAGACAGGCAAACTCACGTTGCGGGGGGCAGGCAGATTATGTAATAGGAAGGGATCTGGTGCATGGGAAACGGTCGAGCATGCTTGCAACAGAGATAATCAGTGACCACTTTGCAATAGTTAAACGAGATACCTGTTGATAATACTCCGTCACCAAAAACAAAAGGGTCAAAAATTTCATCCCCCCTTACCTTGAGCATCCCCCCCCACTTTAAATCACGTATCTATGACTGGTACAATGATTACACAGTAACAAGTGTGATAAATTTTCCATGGACATGACAACAGTGGTCATGATTATACAACACTTGGGCCTGTCCAAGAAAAAACTTCAAGAACAGCAACTCACAACGCTGCAAAACAACCTAAGTGGGTCGGTGACCCTACATTATTAGGAAACAAACAGCGAGTTCAGGAGCTTATGATATCTACAAGCAGGATAATACCCGTGACAACCTTATGAATTTCTTAAAGCTAACAACAAACCTACGGGAATTCAAAAACTCTTACTTTCGAAAGGAACACTTTGAAAACAGTTCCTACAAAGCATTAACAATAAAACACCTCAACGTCAGGAGGTCTGGAAAAAACTGATCGAATTTCAGGCACAAAACCAACTAACACCCCGTCAGTTCCATAGCTCTTGCACAAGCAGATATGCTCCTTTAGTCAATGGGCTGGAGCGTCAAATTGAGCTCACTTTCCCACAAATATTCAGGGATCACCTTAGTAATCTAAAATTGCACGCAAAAATTTGCCATTCGAGATTGGAGTTATGATACTGACCCCTCAGACTTTGCTGAGATCCACTGAGTGGGAACTGAAACAATCGAACTGATCAAAGGAAAGCCGTCCGCCCCAGGTGAGGATGGAAATTACTATAGTGTCCTCCGCCTTAAGATCGGTACAGGGTAATCCCCTTTTGCACCTATACAGGTTAAAAGTTGTCACAAGGTATTCTGCTGGCTCCGGGACACGCAGTTAAACATCCCTCTATCACCGAAATCAAACACTGTAAATACCGACCAATTTTCATTAACCTCATGTGTATGAAAAGTTCTAGAAAGGTAATTTTGAACAGATCAGGTACAGGTTCAAGGTAAATATCTCACAGACTGTACGGATTTCTACGGGACGTAGCACACAAACATTGCTTTGACAGAGTACTTTTCACACTCTAATCCAGGGAAGCACACTGTTTTTTCTTGACCTTAAGTCCGCTTTGACATTGCAAACCGAGAAGTTATCTTAGAACAATTAGTAAGCTTGCATCCGGGGTAAAATATTGAACTGGATTCGAAAAATGTATCTCTCGTACAGATCTGCAAAGTGTCCTGTTCAGGGGAGTGTGAGAAGTTCCACTTCACGTCTTTTGAACTTGGGGACGCCACAGGGAGGAGTTCCAGCCCTATGCGTTCAATGTCCTCATGCACAAGATGGTGGCAGATATCCCCACGGGGATGGTGAATCATATATGCTATGCTGATTGACATATGCGCAGAGCATCATCACAAGTGAGCGATGCAAATAATTCTCGACAGAATCACCCAAAGGCACAATGAGTGTGGATTAGTCATTTTCGCTGAGAAACAAGGCTATAAACCATGTATCATACCCCCACCCCACTTTTCGCATAGGTGACAGGAGCTTGACATATGCCACAAGTTAAAATATCTCGGGGTGAATGTAAATGAGCAGACCTGGTCCTTCTCTCTAAAGAAGAGATCTGGGGAGAGATTGAAACCTTTGAAAGTTCTTGTCGGGAAGAGAACATGGCATCAATGTAGCTCGCTAGGGACTGTTTTACTGGGCTTTTATAAGGTAAGTTGTAGACACATGCACTGCACTTGTTGGCAGGTGTCAGGAATCAGAAATAGGTAGTTTGGGTAGTTCCAATGAAGCTATGAGGATTATCTCTGCGCCCGAGAAACAAGCAAGGATAGTAAACATGAGATCAGAATTAAATTACCATCCATTTCTGATAGAATAATATTATTTTCCCACCATATTTGGGGTCAAAGCTCTGAGGGAAACCCTCGTATCTTCAGATTTCCCAAAAAACCAACTGCAACATTTTTTAAAATCACGCAAAGTAGACGTGACAAATCACACAACACGCGCGCCCTCTGATACAAAAATCTCCATGGAACAGTTATAAAAATCAAGTTACAATTAGTAAAATACCAAAAAGGTCGCTCCATTCCACCATGGAAAAATTCAACACTGAGCGTGACCTTACATGTCTACCACAAAAAAACAGGGTGCATAACTGTGTGTTGAAACAAATTGCGCTAGCAACGGTAACGGAACAAACAGAATCTACTGGGTGATGATGCATATGGTGTTACGCCGACGGATCCGTACAGTCGAGATACAAAGCTGGTTGTGCTTGGCGCTGATACAAAAATGGCTGCTTACTACAACATCAAGTTAATATGAGAATACAAAACTGGGCCAGCACTAACACAAACTAGGAGCTGGCAGGTATACTCCTCGCAACGGAAAGCCTTAATGTCTAAGGGGCTCTGGAGTAGTTGCTGTGGACTCTCAACGGCTTTCGGACGCTAAATTCTTTCAAAGCAGGTGGCGATGAAGAAATTGTGAGTGGCAGTAAAGCGTAACGTAACCTATGCAACAGAGCGTATTTCAACATTCAGTTTGTAGGGAACCATCTCATGTTTGGCATACGCCAGCACGACCACGTAGACAAAATGGCGACAAGAAGCCTCTGCAGCAAGGATATGTGACATAGATCTTGGGATGCCTCTTGCTAGGGTTGCACATATATTGAAAAGTTCATAGAAAGAACTAGTAGATTGATACACTCAAAGGCCTGAAAGCTGTACCATAAGGCACTACGATCAGTATAGGGATGGCAAGCCTTCCTATGGGTGGCACCGAAGTCAAACCAGACATTGTGGACGTGGTTATTGCCAGAATACGTTTAGGTTTGACAGAATGTACTGGCAACTGCACGGGCAAGAAGTTGCAGATGAATCTAGGATGTAGACTGTGATAACGAGGAAAACAAACGAACGCTGAGCACTATATCTCGGAATGTCATGTGATACAGCCTTGCCAGGACCACCTAACATTGAGGTATAAAGAAACTATGTGAATATTTCATTCATCTGATACCATTGGAAGATTATACTCGTACTATACCTAATTTACTAGTGATAAACTCCGTATGCAAATAACAGTGTTAGTCAAACACAGTGGGCAAAAAGCATATGTAACAGTAATAATTTGTATGATGTATGATTTATATTTATATTTTACCTTCCTTTGACAACTACAGTTAGTTAAGGACTACTGGTACAAATGTTCAGATATATGTAAAAACTGTAATCATGATGCCACGCCTGAGCAGATAGCCAGGGTGGTAAATAAACTTACTTAACTTAACTTAACTTTACTGGCATTTAATAGTTCGACATGGAAATGAGAATTTTGGTGTAGTGTAAGTCTGTTCCATAGTAGACCATAGATACTCAAAAATATAAATGTATTTGTACATTATAATAGGCATGATTATGTCTGCGTCTATAAAGTGGCGGTGTGTTTACGTTATGTCTGTGCATTCGTTCGAAGTCTAGCAAGGAAATGCTTTCAACTTCGTTGTCCATCTTAAGAAAGATCCTATTCTATAATTGCGTCATAATTCTAAGGACACACACACACACACACACACACACACACAAACACACACACACAACACCACACACACCACACAACACACACCTACAACAACACACACACACACACACACACACACACAACACACACAGCCCACACACACACACACACCGTAGCTTAGAAATACAGAGCAGGAGGTCTTCCCAAAGTAGTTCTTGAATTATCATGCGTCATTAGTCAAGACACCGTGGGCCACCTTCTTAAGAAAACTATTAGAATTCTTTTTATGAGCCTTGAACCCAAACTTCAAGACAGCGGTTTATGAGTGGTAGGTATTGCACGGCTCCTTTGATTCTTAATCTGCGCTTCATAATGAGAAATGAAAGGAAATATAAAGGTTTAGCAAGGATCTGTATAAGGAGCCTCGTTTGATGATGAGGGATTCATTAGTATAGTAAATGATTCGGTCTCAGAGAAACTAGAAGAGTAGGACCCAAGCCGAAAGCTGTACTACGCAGGAAGAAGAGAAGGGCAAGCCGGACATGGGGCACCGAAGTGCAACAACAGGGACGGGGTTTGCCAAAGACGTTAGGACAATGCTGGCAAACTGCACGGTGCAAGAGTGCGATGATCTAATGTAGACGTGTAAAAACAACACGCTGACAGATACTCGGAAGGTCATGTGAGACAATCTGTCAACCCCGACTGAGTTAAAGAATATGTGAGATGCATTCTGTCTGATACATTGGAAGATATCCTCACCTAGACCCTAATTTACTATGGTAATAATTACCGTACGCATGCCATTGTTATTCAAACATTGGCAAGCATATGAAAGTAAATTTTTGTATGATGTATGATTTTTTTCTAGTTCCATGTATATACAGTAGTTCAGACTCTGTACACTGTCAATATATGTACACCTGTCGTATCATGATTGCCCACGCCTGACAGATCGCCGGGTTTGTAAATACCGGAACTTAACGTAACCGGACGATTGATAAAAATCATCTTCTGTCCATCCACCCTCCCCCCCCAGCCCTTAAAGTTCATTTCTTTGTTGTGATTTGCTTGTTTTGCTTGCCTTATTAGTCACATTGTTGATATGAAGGGGAACAAGCAGAAGGAGGGGAAAATCGAATGTTGAAAGCGGCGAATCTAATACCCCTAGCATACAACGATGACTTAAAAGGGACGCGAAGTAACGCTAACAAACCATTGAAGTGCAGGGTGACCGAGTAACAAGAAACTAAATAATGATAATACTTATAAAAATAGTAAATAGTCCCCCGTCTAATTATTTCCAGAAACTTTATAACAGAAATTTCTTATTTTATGAGCAATAACTATTCTATATTTCAGTTTACTACCAAATTAGGGTCTAAGAAGTAGGCATATACTGAAGATGTTATATTCTATATTCCTTCACGCTTACACAGATTTAAGCAACACAATACTGAGTAACGGGTGAGCGTTTTCACACACCCCCCACCACACAAGCATCATCCCCCCCCCTTCCTTACGCCGCTCGTCACCCTCTTCCTGTCCCCTCGCTTTTTCTCTTCTCTGTACTTCCCCGGTAGTTTACTCCCTCTTCTTTTATTTTCCTCGCTTGTTTCTATCCTTATATATCTCTCTCCCTATACTCTCCCTGTCCCCCCATTCTCTCCCTGTCCTGGCCCTGTATCCTGCCGCATTTCCCCTCGTACCCCTCTTATATTCGCACCCTCTTCTCGTTTTCCTTCGCCTTTTCTCTTCCTTCTACTTTTACGCTGCTCTCCCTCTCCATTCCTTTTCCCCGTTTGTCCTAACCTTCTACCTTATCCCTATCCTCCTCCTGCTCCCATCCTACACTATCATACCCAGCATCCTGCCGTCATCCCAGGGCGACGTCGAGCACCGCCGCACCACTTCCCTCTCTGCAGCCTCATTTCTAACCCTTATTTTTATCTCCGTTTTAATGCTGCCTTTTTTACTTGATTTACGTTTATTTACACCTTTTGTACCTTTTACGTAACAACTTTTCCCATTGAAATGCTTTCGTTAATCCATATATTTTTTACGATGCTTCACATGATGTGCGGATAACACTAACACCACATCCGCTGGTCAAATCATCTTTCCTTTTATCCTTCTTTTTTATCTCCCTGCTCTTTTTTAAGCTGTTTTTTTTTTTTTCAGAGGTTTCTTTTTTCACTTTGTTCATTCTTTTTTTTTCTCTCTTTTACAGCGAGATGAAAGTAACATGTTTTTTTAATTAATGTATCGCAGCAGAATTGTTTAAGGATATTTTTATTATATTTATATTTTCAATATTTCTTTTTAACGTTTTTATCGTTTTTGTGATTGGTTTTTACTCTTTTGTATATTTTTCTTTATTATACCATGTCCTATTTATGTTTTAACTGTATTTATGTACTCACTTTCATCCCGCGTGAGGTCAATGTAACCCTATGAATTTTTTTTTTTAATAACTGAGGTGGATACTCTTCACTGTGTTTTGACTCTACCTACCTTCAGGGTAGATAGCCGGTGGTATGGCCCAAGTTGGTTTTCTTAAGAAATACAAGTAGTTGACCCCAAATAACAGTGCACCGTGGTTTAAGCGAAATGCAACGTACAAGATTTTATTGCTGTTTTTATAGCGTGTATCGCGAACCGCTAAAACGATGTTCTGTCGCACAAAGGGGCCCAAATGTAGGGGAGAAGCCGACATATATATTATCATTAAAATGGCTATAATCTCCTAGAACTTGTAATAATTATCTTATAAAGTTAATGCGACAATGTTGAAAGCCAGGTTCAATCCGTTTTTCGGATCCGTCCATCGGCGAACGCAAAAGACGCAAGAAACCGGTACAAATTAAGTCAACCTATCAAATGCTATAAATAATGTATGATTGTGATTGAAAACCTTACTTGTTTCCTATTTTCGAAAAACTATAATAAGTTTTTTGATGGGGATCATAATTAAACACTGTATAAGAAATGAAGCACTGCGATCGTCTTCCGTGCGCCTTATCGCCGATGTCCGTTGTATCTGCCATAGCATTGACCTACAACGCCTTTCGATGCTCTTAGCGAAGCCAAATGTTCCTAATTCAATTGCATAATAATTTTATCACATTGATGCTGACTTGAAATGGATAATTTTTCACAAGTAACATATTTAGTGGCGGAGAAACCAACTTTATTTAATTACCTCCCGTGTTTTTTCTGCAAATGATTTGCGATTAGTTGAAGCTGACACACACACACTTTGGACGAACGGATGGCGGTTTGTTTAGTGGGACTCTGAGTCTAAGGAGAGAAATATTTTATACAAGCTTTTGTTTTTATTCTTACTTTAATATTTTAGACGGAGAAAATGAAATTTACGTGAAACGACATATGGCTCCGAAGATTTACGTTGGCGTAATGTGCAAATTGAAAGTACATCGTTAGTTTTCCCTATTTCGCGTATTACTAGTTAATGACAATCACTTCGAACAAAATAATCTAGCTCACGAGTTCAGTGTTGCTCTGGATACCGTAGAGTTAAACATGAATATTGCTAACATTTTTTTTTTACGATATTATTATTAGTTCACGTTGTTAATCACACCATTTTCTTTCATACTTACATATTAGAAATCGAATCAAAGTATCCTCAGCTTTTTGAGCTACAATGTTTTGGGAGACACAACTCATTTTCCAACAACGACAACGTTTTTTCCACACTTGCAACGTTACAATTGAAAACAAAACATCATTTTTTTGCAATGTATGTAATGTGTCTGTGTGCGTGCCCGTGTGCGTTGTGTATTGATTGGTGTGTGTGTGTGTGTGTGTGTGTGTTTGTGTGTGGTGTGTGTGGTGTTGTGTGTGTGTGTGTGTGTGTGTGTGTGTGTGTGTGTGGTGTGTGTATGAGTGTGTGAGTGCGTGTGTGTCATACGTATGTTTGTTATTGTGTGTGTGTGTGTATCTCCGTATGTTATTATTATTATTTTTTTTACTATTATTATTATTATTATTATTATTATTATTATTATTATTATTATTATTATTATTATTATTATCATTATCATTATCATTATCATTACTGTCATTATTATTTTTTTTATGCAAACGTTTCCTTGATCTGCTAATTAAAATCAAACGCCAAGTCACTACCAGGCGCCTAGGGTGCTTAAGTTTGAGGACTGGAACATCAACAAAACATGCAAATTCGAACCACAATCACACATCCAGTTTAGTCAATTTCACGAACACAAAACATTTCAGATCGATAATGCTCTTCTGAGAATGCGCTATGCTGGTTCAAGACTATTTTGGACTTCTAAGTTTGGATTTCCCGGTATTTGTTTGAGAAAACTTATCGTTACACGCTTTCTTTATAACGCCAGTGCTCCATACCAACAGGCAAAGTTTGTTGTTATATTATTATTATTAGTCTAATTATTATTTTCTTTCTTTTTGATCTGTTAATTTAAATCAAAAAACCGGTCACTCCCAGCGACGCTAGGGTGATTGTTTTTGTTATTGTTATTGTTATTATTATCATTGTTATTATTGTTATTATTATTATTGTTATTTTTTATTGTTATTATTATTGCTGTTGTTATTGTTATTAATGTTATTATTGTTATTATTATTGTTATCATTGCTATTATTATTATTGTTGTTGTTGTTTGTTGTTGCTTATTATTATTGGTTACTATTGTTATTATTGCGATTATTATTGTTGTGTTTGTTGTTGTTGTTATATTGTTATTATTTTGTAGTGGTGATCTCCGTTGAAACCAGGTCCCGTCCTAGTTCATCAAGTCGTTTGCAGAACTCCCTTGATGCTGGCAAGGATACAGGCGCAAAGGACCTGTTACCCCCTGTCAATTCGAATTCGCTTAAGTGGTACAAAGGGAGGATTCCAAATCATTATATGGTTTTGTTCCAGCTGGTTTTTTTTTTTTTTTTTTTTTTTTTTTGTTTTTTTTGTTTTTTTTTTTTTGTGTGTGTGTGTGGTTGTGTGTGTGTGTGTGGTGTGTGGTGTTGTGTGTGTGTGTTGTGTGTTTCAGCTTAGCCCTACTAAAAAATACTAGAACTGACCAATGAAGAAACTTAAGCTACAAAATGTTAAAGAATATGCTGAAGGCATGTAAAATAGCTAAAACTACGTATATCGAAAAAAGGAGACGACTTCCGAATTGTTGAGTCTGGCTGAAGGCCTTACTACTAAAAGAAAATTCCCCAAACCTAAAAACTAAATACGGCGCTAAAAAACCCGTGTTTTGGTGAAGCTAGACAAGAAAAGACCATGAAAATTTTAAAGTTACAGGTAAAACTGGAGAAGAAATGCCAGCCAGTTTCATTAATAAAATCAAGATATTAAAATTATTCATATAAAAATGTTCCTTATATCGCGTCCCAGCTCCTAACAAAGAACGTCAGGGTACTCAGTATTAGCTTATTATCTTTCCTAGAATCGCCTCCTCGTTGGTTCGCATTAAAATATGGCGACAACGCCGGTTTTTTATCACTGAGGTTGAACATAAAACACTCGCTGACTGTCTTGACCAACTCTTTATTGTTTTGAAAATCCTCAGTTTTACATTGGCCGTCGGTGACTCAGAGGCAAACATATCTAAAAACAACTATTTCCTTTAAACAATACACTTAAAACACACAAATAAAAATGGGTAAAAGATGAAAAGCATAAAAATGAAAATATAGAAAAAACTCAATTTACTTAAAAGAACGGATAAATGGAATGTATAAAACGTTTCCCCTAAAACTCAAATAAAAACGAAGTCAAAACCGAGCCTTAAAAGTTTTCGGAATGTAATAAGTACGTTTTTTAACGGAGGCTGCATGTTTTGAGCGGCCTGGTCACAGCATGATCTAAACTGTATTTTCATGTTGTGATGCTCGTGGAATAAGTACGTGGTAGGGTCCCATAATTTCTTTCCACGTACTAGTGCGGTTTACCTTTTTTTTTTTTTTTTTTGGGGGTGGGGGTATCATTCTCTCTATTTTATCCTCGCTTGGTACCTACACTGACGTGGGCTGGCTTGGCCACCCAGATGCTAGGTAGGCAATCGAGGTGAATTTCCTTGCCCAAGTGAACAACGCTCCGGCCGGTGACTCGAACCCTCGAACTCATATTGCCGTCGTGACAGTCGTGAGTCCGAAGCTTTCTAACCACTCGGCCACCGCGGCCTAGGAAGTAAACTAAGATGAAATAAAAGCTGATAAAAGTAAGGCCTAAAAATGTCTCAGTATTAACTTAATAAATAAAACATTACAGAAAGGCAGATAAGAAGGGGAAACTAAGTAAAACAATAAAAGCAAAAAAGATCGAGAAATCAAACGAAATAGACAAAAAGTGATAGGCCGTTGACCGGTCCTCCATCATGGGCAGCCCAGAGAGGGAGAGGGAGAGGACGAGATGGCAGCATCCCAAGACCACCTACATTATTTTCTTTCTTTATTATTGTTGTTGTTGTTGTTTGTTGTAAATTGTTTGTTGTTTGATTACTGTTATTGTTATTGTTATTGTTGTTGTTATTGTTATGTTATTGTTATTGTTATTATTATTATCATTATCATTATTACCATTATCATTATCATCATTATCATTATCATCATTATCATCATTATCAACATTATCATCATTATCGTCATTATCGTCATTATCGTCATTATCGTCCTTAAATCATCATCATCATTTCATTATCAATTATTACCATTTCATCATCGTCATATTTAAGACAGAAGTAATAAAAAAAGCTAGAGCTAAAAGCGAAGGAAAGAACAAACAATAATGAAAGTGATCAGTGACAGAGTAAACGGTGGTAATTCTTTTTGGTTTCCCACCGCCATCCGCCTTGCAAAATGATGTTTTGTTTCAATTGTTAACGTGCAATGTGTGTGAAACTGTTGTCGTTTGTTCGGAAATGAGTATTTTGTCTCCCAAAACATGTAGCTCAAAGCGGAGGATACTTTGATTCGATTTCTTTATATGTAAGATGAAGAAAATGGGTGATTCACAACGTGAACTAATATAAATATCGGAAAAAAAATGGGTTAGCAATACTTTCATGTTTAACTCTACGGTCGAGGAGCCACACTTCACTCTTTGAGCTAGATTATTTTTGTTCGAAGTGATTGATCATTAACTAGTATACGGCGAATATAGAAAACTAACGAGGTACTTTTCAATCTGCACACTTACCAAACGTAAATCTTCGATCCATTATGTCGTTCACGTAATTTCATTTTCTCCGCTAAATATAAAGTAAGAATAAAAAGCAAAAGCTTGTATAAATATCTCTTTAGACTCTTCTTCCTAAACAAACCTCCATCCGTTTAGTCAAAAGTGTGTGTCCGTTCCCTGCTTCCAACTAATCGCAAATCATTTGCCGAAAAACACGGGTAACTAATAAAGTTACGGGGTTTCTTTTCTCCGCCACGTAAATATTGTTACGTTGTAAAAAGTTATCCATCTCCTCCAAGTCCATCGCATGTGATAATTATTATGCCAATTGATTAGACAGTTTGGCTTCGCTATGCATCGAAAGGCGTTGTAGTCATGCATGGGCATATACAACGGACATTCGGCGATTAACGGCGCACGGAAGTACGATCGCATTGCCTTTCATTTCTTTTACAGGTGTTTATATTATTCGTCAAACTATATAGTTTTCCGAAAATAGGCAACAAGTAAGGTTTTCATCACATTCCTTACACTTATATAGCATGATTACGGATGACTTATTTTTACCTGTTTCTTGCGTTCTTTTTGCCGTTCGCCGTGGACCGTGATCCGAAAACGATCTGAACCTGCTTTCATGCATTGTCGCATTAACTTTATAAATTAATTTTACAGTTCTGGAGATTATAGCCAATTTTAATTATATAATTTATGTCTGCTTCTACCATTGCCCCTTTGTGCGACAGACATCGTTTAGCCGTTCGCGGGATACAACACGCTAATAAAACAGGGCAATACAACTTGTGACTGTGCATTTCGCTTAACACGTGCAACTGTTATTTGGGGTCAATTACTGTATTTTCCTTAAGAAAGCCACTTGGACCATCATCCAATAACGTATGCTCATGTTTGAGCACCGTGGACCTCTCCACCATCCTTCGCCACTAAACTCGATCTTACTTTTTTCTTTCCACTTATACCATCGCCGCCCTCAAATAGCTTTGATATTGTCGCTCAGTCTTGTCCTTCGGTTTGCCTCTTCCTCTGTTTCCTATCACCATCCCTGTCAGCAAGTTTTTCTCATACTTTACTTCTCATTACATGACCAATAACTTTAATTTCCCTCTTTGTTTCCAGATGTCCAACAGTCGGTCCCCACAATTTATATTTTTTCTCAGCGACTTCATCATTCGTCTTCTTCTCTGTCCAGCTATACCAAGTACAGAACCTTTTAACACCGGGCACGTTACAGATCTGAAGCTTCCTTTGAGGAGCGCATCAGATACCTGCGGTATTCCGAGTTAAGTTATAATTGGTCAGAAAAAATGACGTCATCTTCTGAACTATGATTGGCTTTAATTTTTTTTCTGTAATTGCCAATACGGCGTTTCGTATAATGGGTTGTTAAGCAACAGTTACCCACTTGTTGGAGTTTTAAAAATTAGGATATAACCGGTTTTATTTTCTTGTAACCATATACGATATGCCAAGGTCATAGTACGTCTTAACAATACCTTACTTAAGTATACCATGTATCGTGCACTCATAGCATTCCTACCGTCTGCATCTAACGGGCACATTGAATTTGTTTTGTCTCTCTCTCAATCCCGAAGCACCTACACTTGCTTAAGGATCTGCCTCGGTTATATTTGCGCCGCACAAGGAACGTCTCGTCTACTCGACGATTCGCCGGCTCCTCCTCGTGCTTTTCACTTTAAAGCCCATTCTATGTCCACTTCAAGAGCAAAGTTCCTCCAGTCAACACTAGTGCGGTGTTAAAAATTAAGGCCGGTTGGTGATCGTCCTTATGTTTCCAATTTTTGGGCCAGTGGTTAATGAACAATGAAGATTTTCGATGGTGACAAAATGTGTGCCTTTAAGGCCGGTGCCCGCGTATCGCCTATTGAAGTAGAGCATCTCTTGCGCCGCTTAGTTTTTGGGCGTTTATTTTTCACCGCCTGCAATCCAACAGGTGATGTTCTTTTCGTATTTACAACGGCATATTGCCTGCGGGACACTCTACAGCGGTGTGTCATAGTCCGTGGTTTCTTAGGAACGTTAATGAGTTTTCGTCTTCTTTATGAAATTCCCTTATAAGTCCAAATCATTTCCAAGCACAACCTCGCACTTCCTCTCCATTTTGCACTGTTTTTTATGGTATACAATTACCCTCGAATAATATGTGTAATTCAATATCGAATAGTACGGTCTCGCCACTTTTAGCCGTTGCACAATTTTCCGGGGTTGGGTGGGGGTTAAGAAGTGGTCCCTCTACTGCCACGACAGAAACCTTAGGTAGCATTGAGGGTGACTGTGCTATTATGCACCCGCAGGACCCATCTGGGTAGCATTTTGTGGCCATATCTCATACATATATATATATATATTCATTCTGGGAAAGATCCTTAAAGTCCAGGATAAAATTTTAGAGGCTCCTGTACGGCGAGTTAACACCGCACTCTCCGTGGAAAGACTGGGGACCCTAGCGACGTACTCACTCCAAGAGGCATCACAACAGGAAAACTACAATTAAGTCTCATGCTGTCAAGACCACGGCGGATAGACTAACCTACCGTTAAAAGCAGAAGAAGAGACTGCGAGAAGGCGCCAACGTGACCGAGCCAGCCCAATGTCAGTGGCTGGTCCCAAGCCCGGATAAAATACAGAGCATGATACCTAAAAAGGGAACACCGGCACTCTCCGTGGCAAGGAACTGGGGACCCTACACGTACTCACTCCAACATCATCACCACATGAACACTACAATTAATTATCATGCGGTACCACGGGCGGCTCAAACATGAACTACCGTAAAAAAAAAAAAAAAAAATAAAAAAAAAAAAAAAAAAAAAAAAAAAAAATATATATATATATACTATATATATATATATATATCTATATTATATATATATATATAATATATATATATATATATATATATATATTGGCCGCGGTGGCCGAATGGTTATGAGCGTCGGACTCCGAACTGTCACGACGGCAATCTGAGTTCGAGGGTTCGAGTCACCGACCACCGCTTTGTTTCCCTTAGGCAAGGACTTCACCTCGATTGGCCTGCCTAGGCCACTGGGTAACCAGTCAGCCCAAGTCAGTGCCGGTACCTCGAGATGGTGACTCGGAAAGCATCACAACGTGAAAACTGCAATTGAAGTACATGCTGGTGACCACGGCGGCTCAGACATGAACCTACACTTTCAATGATGATGATTATACATATATATCTATTATATATCTATAATATATATATATTATATTATATATATATATATATATATAACCTCTGGACTCCGACCCTCGTGGTCGCGAGTTCAATTCCTCGCCGCGGCAGTCGTAAAAATGCCTGCGTTCTGACTGCTGGCTCGAGCCCGAGAAAACGACATATCACCTTGAGAAGTCAAACTCAGGTGTCGTAGGGTAAGTCACGCGCCGTGGCACAACCGCGGCATCCATCAGGCAAGGGTGGCACGCCTATACCCTCACAGTAATGACAAAAAAAAAGAATATATATCTATATATATATATATCTAATATATATGATTATATATATATATATATCTCTATATTGGCTAGCTCGATGATAGATATAGATATAGTTGTTTTTTTTTTTTTCTTCTTTTTTTTTTTTCTCTTTTTTTTTTTTTTTTTTTTTTTTTTTTTTACGGTAGGTTCATGTCCTGAACCGTCCGTGGTCACAGCATGATACTTTATTGTAAGTTTTCATGTTGTGATGGTCTTTTTTTGGAGTGAGTAGGTGTATCCTATATATATATATATATTATAGATATATTATATATATATATTATATATATATAATATATATATATATCTATATATTATCTGTGCTTATGTGTATATATAATATATATATATATATATATATATAGATATATATGTATATATATGTGTGTATATATATATATATATATAGATAGAAACACATGGGGCCGCGGGGCCGAATGGGTTTAGGAGAGTTGGACTCAAG
Organism: Penaeus monodon; assembly: GCF_015228065.2. Classification (NCBI taxonomy): domain Eukaryota; kingdom Metazoa; phylum Arthropoda; class Malacostraca; order Decapoda; family Penaeidae; genus Penaeus; species Penaeus monodon. The sequence goes on along the minus strand of NW_023664026.1, from coordinate 28,609 downwards.
GACTGTCACGACGCAATCTGAGTGTCGAGGGTTCGAGTCACCGACCGCCGCGTTGTTTCCCCTAGGCAAGGAACTTCACGCTCGATTGCCTACCTACCACTGGGGACCAAGTCAGCCATCAGTGCCGGGTAAATAGAGATGGTGAGGACGGCGTAAAACACCGGGCGGAGGCATGGCAAACCACCGCTCTAATTGCCAAGAAAAATCAGGAGCCGCATGATCGTCAGGCTGGCGGTTGGGTCGAATGTTTACAGCGTCTGACCAAGACTGTCACGACGGCAATCTGAGTTCGAGGGTTCGAGTCACCGACCGCCGCGTTGTTTTCCCTTGGGCAAGGAACTTCCCACTCGATTGCCTGCCTACCACTGGTGGCCAAGCCAGCTCAAGTCAGTGCTAGTACCCAAGCCCGGATAAAATAGAGAGAAATGTTTACCCAAAAAGGTAAACACCGGCACTCTCCGGGGAAAGGAACTGGGACCCCTACCCGTACTTCACTCCAAGCGCATCACAAACGTGAAAACTGCAATTGAGTATCAGGCTGTGACCACGGCGGCTCAGACAAGAACCTACCGGTAATGATGATGATATAATATATATATATATATATATATATATATATATAGATATATATTATGTATATCTGGCCCGCGGTGGCCGAATGGCTAGCGCTCGACTCAGATTCACGACGGGTAATCTGAGTTCGAGGGTTCGAATCAACGTCCGGCGCGTTTGTTTTCCCTTAGGCAAGGAACTTCACCTCGATTTGCCTGACCTAGCCACGAGCTCACAACAGAAAACTACAATTAAGTTCATGCTGTACCACGGCGTCTCAGAACATGACACTACCGTTAAAGAAGAAGAAGAGACTGCGAGGAGGCACCCAACGTGACCGGCCAGGCCCCAAGTCCAGTTCTGTCCCAAGCCCGGATAATAGAGAGAATGATTACCTAAAAGGTACCACCCGGCACTCTCCGTGGAAGCACTGGGGACCCTAACCACGTACTCACGCCAGAGCATCACAACATTAAACCTACAATTTAATATCAGGCTGTGATCGCGGCGGCTCCGACATGAACCTACCGTTCAAAAGAAAAATATGTGTCTATTCATCAATAACGTATGCTCATGTTTGAGCAGCCGTGGACCTCTCCACCATCCTTCGCCACTAAACTCGATCTTATGCTTTTCTTTCCGCTGTAACCATCGACAGCCCGCAATATCTTTGATATTGTCGCTCAGATCTTGTCCTTCGGTTTTGCCTCTTCCTCTGTTTCCTATCACCATCCCTGTCAGCAAGTTTTTTCTCAATACGTTTACTGCTCAATTACATGACCAATAAACTTATTTCCTCTTGTTTCAGAATGTCCAATCATTCGGTCTTTACAATTTATTTTATCTCCACTTCATCTATCGTCTTCTTCTCTGTCCGGCTAATACGCAGTACCTCGTCTGTAACACCACATTTCAAAACCTATGATATTTTTTTCTTGTCTATCTACTTCAACCCCCAACACTCAGAACCATATGATGCAATTGGGAAAACTAATGCTTTCAATACCTCAGCTTTTGTCCAGTAAGGTAATGCTTTGGTCTTTCCGATTTATTGAGAGCAATTGTGCCTTTTGGGGCCATGGTAATTCCTTCTTTTTATCTCCGGTGAACCATCATATGTTAGTTAAAACGCTCCAAGATAAGTGAACTCTTTCACATTTTCCCATCCATTCCATTGCTTGGTACATGTTCATCATTGGTTCATTGCCCGGTTTTATCTTTGAATCTTCATGATCATTATTTTTTCTTGGCATTAAGAAACAAGCCAGCCTTTTCACTTGTTTCTCTAACTTTATCAGTACTGTTGTATTTCAGTGATACTGCGGGCAATAAAAACTTTTCACGGTTCCCTTTAATTTTTGATTTTTTGTTCACCCAAACTCTCATTCCTTAAAAATTCTCCAAGCACCTCTCATAATTGTTTAGAATATATGTTAAAGAGGGGGCAGAGACAAATGCACCCGTCGCACTCCTTGTCTGCCCTGAACCATTCTTTTAACCCCAAAAGGGGTTTTCTTACAGCCCTTTTGTTGGATACAGGGTTTTTTATTGTTGGATTTGTGTTTTGGAAACTTCTATCTTTCATTTTTACCCAGGGATATCGGACAACATATAAAAAGCTTTCAAGTAATCGATAAAACAGGTATGGTCTTTCTGATGTTCCTGTATATATATATATATATTATATATATATATATATATTATATATATTATATAAATATATATACTATACAAAAAAATTATATATATTTTAAATATATATATTATATATATATATATATATATTTTAATAATATATATATTTGCACTAACACCACCCACACCACCACACACACAACACCAACACACCACACACACACACCCCACACCACGCCCACACACACACAATACATCCAAAATTACAATATTTAATATAAAATTTATGTAAACATATTATACATATTATTAAATATATATATATATATATATATTATATTAAAATTTATAATATATAATATATATATATATATATGTATGTATCGGTGAAAACACCTTCGTTCTACTGATTATGTTCCACCAAATAAATGTCTGGCGTTTCAGTGTAACTTTTTTAAAGGGGCAGAATAGTTCCTCCTAGTTAGTTGAGACTGCGAGTTGAAAAGGACCTGGGGGGTTCCCCCAAACTTTTTCTTTTCTCCTGAAAACTTCTACACCATGATTAAAAATAAAAAAATGAAAATTTCATACCACATCGCCCGTCGCGGGGGTTTATCGGGGGGGTGCTTTTATTCAGGGGGAAACCGGCTGAAAATGTTAAATATGCTCTGGAAAGGAAATAAAGAAAATTCCCCCCAATTTAAAGGGAAAACACTTAAAAAATCGAAGGGGAAACGAAAGGGAAAAATAAAAGAATGGTTATTCATACGCCCCTGAAAACGAAATGGATAGATAAACTTTAAAATACTGGGAATAAGTGACCAAATTGGAAAAGAAATTGGTTTCAAACTAAAAAAAACAAGACTTTCTTTTTTCTAAAAGAAAGGAAAATTTAGCACGGAGTTGCTATGATTCCACGAAAAAAACTGCAAACCCACTATTGGGTACGCCCAATAAATGATCGCATTTTAAAAGTCAGAATACAAGAAAAACCTCAAAACATTATTTTATACAAGCTACGCCCAACCAACTTGCAAGTGATGAAAAAAGGGAAATTTTTTTTTATAACACTCTCCAAGAAACTTTGACCTCCCTAACAGAGATGAAAAAGAAATCGGGGGAACCTCAACCCCAAAAGTAGGAAAAAATATCAAAAAAATGACACCTGTGGAAAATTGGGAAATTTAAAAATAAAAGAGGTGAATTTTTAAAATTAATTCTTATACAAAAATCTTTAAAGCCAATACATTTTTCCCAACACTACCCAAGACACTTGTACACTTGGTTTTCACCAGACAAAAAAAGCACCAAAATTGCTACTTGTGCTGTTCCAAAAATGGAAAGTTGCTAAAAGTCCAAAAAGACCTGGTGCCGACGCACCGTGCCACCAACTTCAAAATTCGCTTTCAAAAAAACCCAAAAAAGTTGAGCGCCCAAACCCATCTAAAAGCCCCCTAAAAAACTCTTGAAAACTTAGAGTTCGTGTAAAAAATTTGAAGTCTAAATAAATGTGAAGTGATAAACCCAAATTTGGGGGAAGAAGGAAAAAACTCTTGCTGACGCTGTTTAAAGAACTATCCCCAAAAAAAAAAAGATAAATTCCCCCTGGATATCTGAAAAACACTAAGTGAAATTAAAAAAGAAGACCCCTAAATAAAAGGGTTAAATAATCCGTTGAAAAAGTTTTTTAAAAAAAAAAAAACAAAATTCAAAATTTATTGCGAAAAGAAAGGAAAAATTTTAATAACATTGCCAGAGTTCAAAAGTTCTATCATAAACAACTAAAAAACTCTAAAAGGAGACGAAAAATCCACGAAAATTTAAACCTCTGGACCCTATAAAAACTAAGATGGACTTTTTTTTATGTGGGAAAAAAAGTAAAAATAGAGGGAAATCATTTGTTCCAAACCTTACAAAAGAAAAAGTTCTAACACAACTTAAATAAACTCAATGACGCAAAGTTTAAACCACCGCCACGCTAGACAAATTTTAAAAAGCATAAAATTAAAGAATAACAACCCGGGAAAAATTTTAAATAACAGCGACTAATAAAGAATGCGGGCAAAAGTTTAAATACTTCTACAAATTTTTGTACAAAATATAAATGAAAGAAAGGGCCCAGAAATTTGGGAAAAATCGCTTTACTCCCATACCAAAAAAAGGTACACACTCCAATGCCCCAAATAACAGGAAAATTGCATTAATAGTCCGCACAAAAATTTTTTTGAAAATTATTGCTGAAAAAATAAGTTAAGTTAAAAAGAATTGCAGACGAAAAAGCGGGTTTTTCGCCATGGAAAGGTACCAAAAAACCAGATTTAAATCTAAATTGATCAGAAAAAAACAGAGAACATCAAAAGCCCTATACCTGGTTTCACGTTACTTAAAGCTTTTGATATTTAAACGATTCCTTGGAAAAACATGTACGATATAAAGTTTCTAAAACCTCATCCACTATACAGACAGTCTTTTATTAACGGGACAGAGAAGAAACAAATGAAAAGTGCGAAAAAAAAATTGTAAAGCCCGGGCTTTTGGACATCTTGAAAAAAAGGAAATTAAAAGTTTTTTGGGTCAGTAATGAAAAGAAAAAGTATTGAGAAAACTTGTTGACAGGGATGGTAAAGGGAAAACAAGGAAGGGGAAAACCGAAACAAAAACCACTGAGCACAACATCAATGATATTTGGGGGCTGTCGATGGTACAAGTGGAAAAAAAGCAAAGATCGAGTTGATGGCGAAGGATGGTGGGAGGTCCCAGCTCCTCAGCAGAGCATACCGTTTTTTGATGATGATATTTTGTATAAAATATTAAGGTAAAGGGGGCCGAGGGGGTTGAGCATGGGACTCAAGACTTGCTACGGCAATCTGAGTTCGAGGGTTCGATCCCCCCCGGGCGCGTTTTCCCTTTGGGCAGGACTTACCTCGATTGCCTACCTAGCCCTGGGGGGCCACCCAGCCCAATCGTGGGGTCCCAAGCCCGGTTAAAATAAGAGAATGATTCCCTAAAAGGTAACACCGGCACTCTCCAGGGAAAAGGAAACGGGACCCTCCCACGTACTCACTCCAACACATCAAAAACATGAAAGCTAAAAATTAATTCATCTTTTCATGGGGGCTCAAACGAACCTACCGTTAAAAAAAAAAAAAAAAAAAAAAAGTCGGGAGCCAACCCATAAGTAAGGGTGGGTCACCGTCCTTCTCCCACACTGACTGCTACACTGCACATTGCTCGGCCCCTCTCGCGCCTCGCCCTCGGGGGCATTTTAATTTGCCTCGGGTGACCTAACCTGGCTGGTCATCTTTTTCTCGGTTTCGTTGTCCTGGTGCATTTTCGGGGCTGCTCTCCCTGTCGTCCTCTTTCTCCGGGGTCCTCCGTTAATCTGTCCGTCTCGTGTCCACACCCCCTTAAAAGGCTCGCCGGGTCCCCTTGATTTCGGATTCGTCAAAAACTTCCTCGTAGTCCCGTCCGGTCTAACTCGGCGGCGTCGTCATCCACACGTTCTTACAGATCTCGTCCGGGCCCTTTCCCGCGTCCAACGTCCTCATAATCTTCCTCTGGATCTACGGGCGTCGGGCAGGCGGTCCCATGGGTATCTTGGGGCGGCTGAAAAACCTGTGCTAAAAAGCTCCTGGAGTTGAGTAGATCTGCAGGCGTCTCGGGGGGCGGCATCTCGGAGTCTGGGCAGGCAACCCCCGCCCACTACATCATGGACGGTTTTAACACCTGCTCTGAGACATCCTGGTCCACGGGCCCTTTGGGCGATCTTCAGTGACTTCTTCCCACGGCATCCTAAGGTGACTGGATCTGCGCAGGATCTTCCTTTTGGGTCCGTGGGGCTATCGTCGTCCGACCGAAAAAAATAGTGGGGGAGCCAAATCATACCGAAGGGTAGGTACCGGTCCTGTCTGCCCACTGACTGCTACACTGCACTTGCCGGCCACCTCCCCAGCCTCCCCCTCGAGGCTCTTAGTTTGCCTAAGGGTGACCTAACCTGGCTGGTCATCCATTCTCGCGTGTGTTTTCCGGGTGCATTTTACCCCCAGATGTAAGAGAAAAAAAAGGGCAACAGAAAAGAGGGTGTTAATCCCCTAGCCGTTTTTTAAAAAAAATTGCATTTTTTTAATGTTTTTTTTCATATATTTTCGTCTTTTTTTTGTGTGTGTTTTATTTCAAAAAGAAAAGGGGAAAAATAAAGAGGGGATGTCATAGTTCCGATGGCCCTGGCTTGAACTACCACCGTATCTGATAGTATGAGAGCAGATAAGGGAACGAAAAGCCATCCAAAAGGATTTACTTGAACCACTGTCTTTAAACCAAGAAGAAATAAATGTACTTGACATCAGATACAGCACTCGTCACATTGAAAAAAATTTTGCAGTCAAAAGGGATCTCAAAAATTTTTCCCGGCACTAAGACAGCACCAACCCTAATAATAAAAAGGTTTCAGTGTCTTTTGTCCGCGTGATGAGTGGGTGGTGTGTGTGTTTTTGTGTGCGGTGACAGCTAGCGTGTGAGGGGGAAAGCAGAGTGACCTCACATGAGAATAAATCAAAACCGAATTTTAAAATGTTCACTATAAAAAAACAAAAAGTAAATTACATGCTGCTATATAATTTATTTCACCTACCACACTAAATTTCAACATAAAATGATTGCGCAGAATGACATGAATAAAATGGTAGTAAAAAAAAAAATATTCACCAATTTTTTAGAAAAGCAAATCTTCTCGGGTCGGAAATCTGAACTGCCGGGTAAATGTCTGCATGCATGTTAAACTTCATCGATGGGGGATCCTATCCAAAAAATGCTGTACTTTGACTGAAGCAACTTGACCCCAAAATCTATAAATAATCTGCTCTTTTCGCGTATCTGTGATGGGGCTCGCGACTTTCCCTTACGGATATTTAATTTCCCCTCACACAACGCCGGGATACCCCAAAAAAGCAAATGACTTTAAGAGGGGAAGGGGGTGATTAAAGCAAATTATTCTACTTAACCCCATCCTACATTAAATTAAAGGACGTAAACCCCGGGTCACACCCACTCAAAGTTGCCGATTGAACGAATAACCCTTTTAAACGTCAAGCGCAGATCTTAGCTTTTTCAACCCCCGGGGAATATCGGGGAAAACTTGTGCACTTATATTTGGGGGGAAACCCACGCCCTATCCATATAATAAATTTTTAAAGGAAATTTCATTACACCTCTTTCTACTCGATAGAAGTGCACCAAAAACAATATAACAATTACGGGTTAAACCTCAAGTTTTTCAAAAAAGGAAATGGTGAGGTCGGTCAAGACTAAAAACAAACCCATCACAAGCAAAAAAGAAAACGGGCGGGGAGGAAACGAGATAAATGAAATATTTCGTGATAAAAAAATCACGAACGCGTTAAATTCGTTCAGAGAAAAAACATAAATTCTAAAACGAGAGAAATTAATTAACTGCTTAACTACTGAAAATATTCATGTTTGTTGACCCCATACTCGCTCACACAGAAATGCGATCTGAGGGGAAGGATGTGTGGAACAGCCCCTTTGCTGTCTTTAGTGTTTTTTACCCAAAAAAAAACAAAACACTTTTTGGGAGAAGGAAAAGAAAAAAAGAAAAGGGGCCCAAAAGGTACTTTTCGTGTTTTTTTTTTCGCATGTCTTGTACGGGCGAGCAGTTTTTCTTCGGGGGTGTGTTCATGTTTTGGTGCCAAAGGACACACCCGGCCCCGCCCCCAGTTTAACGGTTAGAAAAACCCCATAATTGGCTTGCGGGTGTGATACTGGTATACGGGGTTCCTCTTTTTTTCTAAGAGTTGACACACCATATGGAAAAAATGGAAAATTCTTTTATGGGGGAAAACGGTATGCGGGTCAGGGTCCTTGCCCGGGGGGAGAGAGCAAGCGGGCCCTTTCCGCGTCGGGTGCTGGGGCACAACTCCCTGAGGCCTATCATCCTCGTATAAGTGTGACCGTTCCAGCTGGAGGAATATGGGGGGGGCGAGGTGAGGTCACCCGGGCCCGTCTGCTACCTGACCTAACTGTAAACATTGTATATTGAATAACTTATATATGTATACATTATATATATATTATGTAATATATATATGTATATGTATATACTATACTATCATATATATATATATATTATATATTTATATATATATTATATTAATATTATTATATATATATATATATATATAATTATATATATATAGTTGTGTGTACAACATATATATACATAATATTACAAAAAATAAATAAATTATATATATATATATTTATTATATAATATATATATATATATTTTATATATATAATATATATATATATAATTTTCCACACACACACACCCCACACACACACACACACACCAACACCACACACACACACACTACACCCCACACCCCACACACATACAACTCTTTACACAAGCACACCCCACCCATACACACCACACACACACACACACACACACACACACACAAACACAAACACAAAAACAAAACAACACACCCCACACCAACCCCACCAACACAAACACACCACAAACCACCAAAACACACACACACACACCACAACACACACACACACACACCCCACACACACACACACACACACAACACTTACACCACACACACACTTATGTGTGGGGTGTGTAGGTGTGTTGTGTAATAATTATATATATATATATAATATATATTATATATTTTATATTAATAGATATAGATAATAATAGATAGAAATAGATAGATAGATGATAATAGAAAAATAAAATAGATAATAGATATAGATATAGATATATAGATATATTTATACACACCACACACACACAAAACATACATACACACACACATACTACACACACAACACACACACACACACACACACAAACAACATATATTTATTGTTATATATTTATATATTTATATATATATATATATATATATATATATTTTTTTTTTTTTTTTTTTTTTTTTTTTTTTTTTTTTTTTTTTTTTTAACATGATTTTTCCACTCGGTCAAAGCCTCTCTCAATTTATTTCGAAGGTTATAGGCTCCAACCCTTGCCTGATTGGGTGCCCCTTTCCCAACAAAACCGCGGTTTTCTCCCGGCGGGACTTCCCTCGACACTGCGCTCAAGGCATCGGGTATGTCGTTTTCGGGTAGGCAAACCCAGGTAATTCCCTTTCCAAAGGAAAAAACGCACCGGTCGGGGACTCGAAACCCCCGAACTCGATTGCCGTCGTGACAGTCTTGATCCGATGCTCTAACCACCGGCCACCGGGCCTGTATATATATAAAATATATATATATATTATATAATATATATTTTATAATAAAATATATAATATATATATATATGTATATATTTGTGTATTAATATAATATATATTATATATATAAAAATATATTAAAATTTTTATATATATGTATATGTATTATAATATATTATATATATATATATATATTATATATATATAAAATATATATATATGTGGTGTGTGTGTGTGTGTGTGTGTTGGGGTGTGTGTGTTGTGTGGAAAAGCAAGGAAGCGAAGTCAAACCTCTCTTTAAAAGGGGAGGATGGTACGGGAAAAGTGTATGTCATACCCTAGCTAGGCTTCCTTATATGGTCAGCAGAGCGATGACTAGGGGGTCCCCAAAAACGGAGCTTGTTTTCATTCCCCTTCCACCCTGAAAGGACGAGGGAAAGAGAGAGAGGTTCAGCTGTTCAGGAAAACCGGGAGCAGGCCGGGGCATGAGGCCATAAGCAAAGACGTCGTCGACATACCCCAGTCAAAAAGACGGCAAAGGGAATTGGGGGAAGTCAGACTCGAATAATTCCGAACAGTTTTTCCAAAACTGGAGAGGGGAAGGGACGGGAAAACCGAACGTCTGAGAGTAGAAACGCCCCCAAGGAAAGGAAAATTTGACTCCCACACAACCAAACAGCTGGAGGAAGACGTCGGTTTGGGGGGGGACAGGATCCTCTGCAGGAGCCTCCCCAGAAGGGAAACGAGGGCGCATCAAACGGGACTTGGTGAACAGGAAACACATCCTCTTTTCATGGCGCCGGCGGGGAACCCAAACACGGGAATGAAATCCCGAGAGAGGCGGGGGGGAGCATGAGAGAAGGTCCAAAAAAGAAGAAAAAAGACTTCACCAGCCAGGCCCCAAAAGGGGGGGTCAAGACCCCGGGGGCGATGTGGGCGCAGAGGCACGGCCGGCTCATGGGTTTTGGTACCCATAAAATGAGGGGGCCAGGGTGATGACCTTGAACCCCCGGGAGGGTTCGCCATCGGAAAAAAAGTGCTAACTCTTTTAGGGGACGGGGGAAGGGAGCAGCAATGCGTTCTCGGGGGTTTGCTGGTCAAAGGGGAAAATTTGGGAAAAGGGGTCATTCCCGGGCCGTCGCAGGGAGGGCCCGGTCGGGGCCACCACCGATTTTCCCCTTTTCAAAGGCAAAAGGGTGACATCCTTTCCTGCGCAGGCTTTGAAGGTCCCCACGTTTCGCCTAGGAATTGAAGGGTTTAAAATGGAGGGGAGTTTTGGGGCCCGGGGGAAAAAACCATGAAAAGAGAGACACCACAAAGGCTCCTATGAGAAGAGTGAAAATGTCCCAAAGGGATTAAATAAGTCGATGGGGGTAAAAGGGGTGAGGCGGAGAGCAAAGGAAAACCGAAGTAAAGGAGTTGTTCTGGGGGGGATCGGGCGGGAAGATAGGTTGGTGACACATCTGAGGAGAAATGGATCAAGGATTTCAGGAGTGAGGCTGGAGATTTTTTCTGCGGACATGGGGGGTGAATGGGGACCGTTAAGATCTTTCCCACCTACCTTCTGTTACCGCTTTTCCCCTTCTCTTCTCTGTACTTAATATTGTTACCCGGTCCTCCTCGTCTCTCCTGCCCCCAACACAAGGCAGGC